>NC_141095.1:18984151-19154151 GCF_041138505.1 Cibotium barometz
TAAAAGTAACACTTTTGATATAAAAAAATTATCCTTTATGCATACTTCTATGCATGAAAATTAAAAATGATAAAAGTAACACTTTTGATATTAAAAAAATTATCCTTTATGAATACTTCTATGCATGAAAATTAAAAATGATAAAAGTAACACTTTTGATATAAAAAAATTATCCTTTATGCATACTTCTATGCATGAAATTTAAAAATTGATAAAAGTAACACTTTTATGTTAAAATAATAATCTTTTATGCATACCTCTATGCATGAAATCCAAATATGATAAAAGTAACACTTTTATGTTAAAATAATAATCTTTTATGTATACCTCTATGCATGAAAATCAATTATGCATAATATAAAAATCAATTTCTCTATCATTACAATGAATATCTTTCAGTTAATCTAGGATGATAATTCCTAGAATATGGTAGGAAGTCCTCTTTTCATGCTTTGAATGAAATTATTTTATGCATAATTTTTATAAAAATTTTGCCATAGCTCCGCTGCTATGACTGATAAATCTCAAATTTTCTAAGGGATAAAGCTTATCATTAAGGAAATAAATAGAATGATCCCTAATTAGATCATTAATCTATAATGCATTGAATTATCAATATTCATGAAATACATAAACTAAAAGCATAGAAAAAAGCCATTAATTTGGCCTCAAGCATAGATTAATCTTGGATTAAGGAAAAGCTTTATGAAAAGCTTCATTTGGATTGAGAATGGGTCATGAGTATGACCATTTCTTGAGTGAGAGAGAAATTACATAAAAACCATTAGAATTAAGCATAAATGAAAATTTATGTAATTCTTAACTATCATTAATCAATTTACTTCAATAGCATTCATCAAATTATGTAACTCTTCACTACCATTCATCAATTAACTTCAATAGCATTCAAAAAACCATTCCAATTAAGCTTCTCAAGCTTGAGAGGGATTGAGAAGAGAGAAACATTGAGAAATTATAGAAAAGAATCAAAATTCACCATTTACCTTACAAATTACTTGATTCTTTGTTCACGGTAGAGGCCCCCAACCAATCAATTGGTTTAGTATTGGGGATTGAAGAAAGAGGGAAGTGTCAAAAACTAGTGAATTAGTATTGAATTCACAGTTCTTGGCTTAGGTGGAGTAGAGTAACAATGCATTAAACATTGTTGATTTTCAATAATGTAAGATTCCTCCCCCAATCCCTTTTTGATGTCTAGTATATTCCCCTGTAATCAATTCCTTTTCTGAAATATAAGAGATCTTGTTTGTGACTGTTTTAACCTAGAGAGAGAAAATATTCTAGAGAGAGAATATTCAGATTTTGAATATTTCTGGATAGAAAAATATCTCTTATAATTCAGATGAGTTCCCCTGAAACAGAAATTTAAAAAGAATTTTCCAATGTGCAATCAGAATTAATTGGAAATAGGTATAAAGAACCTTAGCCTAAGGGTCTAGATTTTCAAAAATCTTTAGACTATGGTCCAATTAAGGTTCCTATGGGCCAATAGCATCAATCCATGTGTAGGGAGGAGATAAATCCAAATTGTAAAAAAAGAAAATACCCAAAAATGAGTAAATGCTCACATGAGGTGAAGAGTTGAAAATGTACAAGGTTTATTAGTAAAAAACTATATTAAAAATATGAGATATTTTGGGAATAATGATTTTATTATGACACATATGTAAGGAAGGGGAGTCCCTTAAATGCTCACATAAGATGAAGAGTTGAAAATGTACAAGGTTTATTAGTAAAAAACTATGAGCAATATTAAAATGATTCCATTATGACACATATGTAAGGAAGGAGAGTTCTTTAAAGGAGGTGCATATTTCACATAAGATGAAGAGTTGAAAATGTACAAGGTTTATTAATAAAAAACTATGAGCAATATTAAAAATATGAGATATTTTGGGAATAATGATTTTATTATGACACATATGTAAGGAAGGGGAGTCCCTTAAATGCTCACATAAGATGAAGAGTTGAAAATGTACAAGGCTTATTAGTAAAAAACTATGAGCAATATTAAAATGATTCCATTATGACACATATGTAAGGAAGGGGAATTCTTTAAAGAAGGTGCATATTTCACATGCTTGAATAAATTTTAAACTCATAAAAATTGAGATATTCTATCTCTCCTCTCTCCTCATTCAAGTCTAGTTCCAAAAAGTTAGCTTAACTGACCTAAAAATGGTCAAAAAGTGACCAAACTGACTTGGAAAATTCTAGAATCAGTTTGTTTGGTTAGGAGCTCAAATTTTCCTATAAATAGAAGCCTCCCCTTGTTGAAAAAGAGATAGAGTCTTATGCCTTGTTACTCTACTCCACCTAAGCCAAAAAAATATAGTGTCTTATGCCTTGTTACTCTACTCCACCTAAGCCAAAATATATAGAGTCTTATGCCTTGTTACTCTACTCCACCTAAGCCAAAAAAATATAGTGTCTTATGCTTGTTACTCTACTCCACCTAAGCCAAAATATATAGTGTCTTATGCTTTATTACTCTACTCCACCTAAGCCAAAATATATAGTGTCTTATGCCTTGTTACTCTACTCCACCTAAGCCAAAATATATAGTGTCTTATGCTTTATTACTCTACTCCACCTAAGCCAAAATATATAGTGTCTTATGCTTTGTTACTCTACTCCACCTAAGCCAAAATATGTGAATTCTTTAATAATTCACTAGTTTTTGATACTTCTCTCTTTCTTCAATCCCCATTGGTGGCTCCATCAACATACTAAACCAATTGATTGGTTGGGGGCCTCTACCGTGAATAAAGAATCAAGCAAATTATAAGATAAGTATATTGAATTTTGATCTTTTCTATAATTACTCAATGATTCTCTCTCCTCAACCCTCTCAAGCTTGAGAAGTTTAATTGGTATGGTTTTTTAAATGCTATTGAAGTTAATTGGTGAATAGTAGTGAAGAGTTACATAATTTAATAAATGCTATAGAAGTTAATTTCTATTTATGTTTAAATTCTAATGGATTTTATGTAATTTCTCTCTCTCACTCAAGAAATGGTCATACTCATGACCCATTCTCAATCCAAATGAAGCTTTTCATAAAGCTTTTCCTTAATCCAAGATTAAGCTATGCTTGAGGCCAAATTAATGGCTTTTTGCTATGCTTTTAGTTTATGCATATTGATGATTCGATCCATTATGGATTGATGATCCAATTAGAGACCATTCTAATTATTTTCTTAATGATCCAATTAGAGACCATTATGGATTGATGATCCAATTAGAGACCATTCTAATTATTTTCTTAATGATCCAATTAGAGACCATTATGGATTGATGATCCAATTAGAGACCATTCTAATTATTTCTTTAATAATGAGCCTTATCCCTTAGAAAAAAATTGAGATTTATCAGTCATAGTAGCGGAGCTATGGCAAAATTTTTATAGAAATTACGCATAAAATAATTTCATTCAAAGCATAAAAAGAGGACTTCCTATCATATTCTAGGAACTATCATCCTAGATTAATTAAAAGAATATTATTATGCATGGAGATATGGATGTTTGCATGTAGATGTAGAGGTATGGATGTGAGTGTGAATGTGGAGGTGGATGTATGCATGGAGATGTGGATGTATGCATGTAGAAATAGATGTGTAGATGAGGATGTAAATGGAGATGTGGATGGAAGCATGTAGACGTAGATGTATAGATGTAGATGTGAATGGAGATGTATAGATGTAGATGTGAATGGAGATGTGGATGTATACATGTAGATGTAGATGTATAGATGTAGATGTGGATGTGGAGGTGGATGGATGCATGTAGATGTAGATGTAAAGATGTAGATGTGAATGGAGATGTGGATGTATGCATGTAGATGTAGGTGTATAGATGTAGATGTGGATGTAGAGGTGGATGTATGCATATAGATATAGATGTATAGATGTGGATGTGAATGTGGAGGTGGATGTATGCATGTAGATGTAGATGTATGGAGGTGAATGTGAATGTGGATGTGGATGTATGCATAGAGATGTGGATGTATGCATGTAGATGTGAATGCACGCATATAGATGTGGATGTATGGATGTGAATGTGCATGTAGATGTGGATGTATGGATGTGGATGCATGAATGTGCATGTAGATGTGGATGTGAAAATAGATATATGGATGTAGATGTGGATGTATGGATGTGAATGTGGATGTGGATGTAGATATATGTATGGATGTGAATATATGATATGTGATGTGAAGGAATCTGAAAGGATGAGATGAAAAATGATGTGATGGGATGAGTACACATATAACTGGAATGTGGAATAAGCAATGTGGATTGATGAGGGATAATGTGGAAAAATGAGAGTTAATATAGAAACTGTATTTTGTGACTGTTTGTAAATGCTGTTTGTAAATGACTGTTTTATGTCAAGATTGCTGGGAAAGCATTGTGACCATCTTGTGATTAAGGTCGTGGAGACCTAACTGAAAAAGTTGCAACTGCTGAGACGGAGAGTCAATGAAGGACGTCTCACGTAGCAAGGTCGGCCAAGGTCTTGACCAGCCTCGGTGCGATTAAAATGGTGAGCTTCCGGTACGGTGGATGAGGGGCCAAGGAAGCGGCCTATGAGTGAGCGCTAGGTCACCTGCGAAGGATCCTAGAGGGTGCTGACCATACGGTGCTCGGGCTCTGGGTCGCCTAGGATACCCACGCCTGCGTCGAGGAAGATATTGGAACAGAGTTGGAGTTGTTTTCTGAAATCGAGCATGGATCTGGTTGATTGACCTTGCTGGTCTTGAATGGATGAGTCCATGGCTCCTTATATGGATCCGTTGGTTGATCTTGCTGATCTTCAACGAGAGTCCATCTTGATAAGTGATTATATTGCCGAGTATTAAGGGCTAGGAACTAAGAAACGGCCCCTGATTGAGTGGACAGGTGGTGAGCGTCCTAGTTGCCAATGATGCCATAGATACTCTGATGAAGGAATGATGGAAAAATTAAGAATCAACTGGATAAATTGGAAGATGGTGATCAGTGATACCATGGTTTTATTAAAGGATTGTTTTAAACTGGTTGAATCTGTGAAAAGGCAATTTCATATTGGGTGTGTGAGTGGTGTGACTAGTTTTATTTTGCATGAACATCCGGCTAGGGGGCCTTGGAACTCTTTTCCTTGGTAACCGGGACAAAACCTAACCAAATTTTTAATTGGATCCCATCACTACAGTGGTTGGGCGGTTGGCTAACCCATGGGATTGGATGGGGTTAGGCTGGACTGATGGATCCGTAAATCGAGACTCAAACTTTTGTTTTTACGATAGAAAAAAAAAATCCCAGACAGTAACTGTTCTATGGATAGGAATCAACGGCTGTGCCTCTTGAATGGGGAAAAAAGTGTTGATTCCAATGATCCAAGTGCAAGTTTCTTCCTTGAAACTGACTAAGTATCTTATAGATGTAATTGGATCATCTCGATCAGAAATGATCTTGACTACGTTAGAGTAAAAAGTTATCCTGGTGGAATCGCCCGTGCTTCCGGTTAAGAAAGTTTTTCCGGGTTCGGTTTTGGAATAACCGACGGATTAGTCTCTTATCCGGATATCCGTGGGCGAGGCCCCGAGTGTGGGACCCCTGTCCCGCGCGAGAAGCGCTACTTTCGCTGCCAGTACCCCGAATCTGTTGCTCGGTGGGAACAGGGATCACTACAGTTGGTATCAGAGCATTTGGTTAATAAAGATCAACTGAGTACCGCAATTATATAGAATCCCTGACTTGCTTGAGGCCTAGACATGATAGTATTTACCTTATAATTCCAAGGGCCGTGACTACGCGTATATACCGAGAGTATACTGCAGCTCTTTACTGACAGTATATACGAGTAAATCTAACACTTGAAATTATAAGCGTTAATGCTATCCAGATGATGATTTCGAATGTGATTGATATGATTTTTAATTCTGTTTGAGAATTGATGAATTGATTTGGATTCTGATTGAAAATGCTGATTGAAAAAAAAAATGTTGATTTTTAAAAATTAGTTGAAATATAATGAAACCACAATGAGGGGGAATGGGACGAGTCCCTGTGATGATATTCATAACTAGAATGATGATAACGAATTCAGCAAATCACTATGAGATTAGTGGATTGTGCTGTCAGATTGCTACTGTTAATACTTGACCGGTAGATCAAGTTAAGGGATGTCAAATTGAGAACTTGCTTGACTGAAATTTCCGTGGGGAGGAATGTTCCGAAGGAAACTTTTCGGTCTAATGGACCTTTATCATGTTAAAGATATGAATGATATGATCTAAATGAATTGTTATTTAATGATGAGTTCTATATAAGGGATATTTATCCCAGTGTTCTGTTCGGTTGACCAGAATATAAGGAACCCAGAATAAAATTGGATCTTAAGAAAAAGAGCTGTCCTCTACCTTGCGAGATGAAGACATCTCGCACTTTTTAAGTGGGGTAGAATGTAAGATTCCTCCCCAACCTTCGAGGTATACTGGAGTAAGAATCTTCCTTTCTGATCTTATAATTATTCCCTCTCTAAAATAAAAGAAAATTTCTGTTTAAAAAAGGAAGACCCTTTTCCTAGAATACTTCTCAGGAGTCACGCCTGTTTTAAGGATTTAGAACAATGAGTTTAGAAGTGAGAATCGGTGTTTTGGATACCAAGGTTTTGGTTTTCATTCGAGTACGGCCAAAAAGAAGTTCTTTATCTCTTGGGGAGTATAAGAAGTTATCTCCCAGATATTGTGATCCCTATATCTGAATTCAATGAAAGTAGGTGACTTAGCCTACAAGCTTCTTTTATCTCCTCATCTCAAAATTCTTAATGCCTTCTATAGAAAATTGTGTCAAATCCAAATCATGGAAAGACGGTAAAACTTCAGTGGCAAGTTACCGTTGGCTTCTAGGTTACGCTAGCTCCTTCCTTTATATAAGTCGTAACTTTTACTTGTCGCTCACAGTAATCTTACTCCCATCAATCTCCTTTCTTTCTTAATCTCCTTCATGGCTTGGCAACAAGAACTAGTTTTATCCATGATGATTTCTCACCTTCAAGACGCAAGAGAGTCTGTGAAGAAAGACTTTATAGAACAGTATGAGCGCTCACTTTTTCCTCACCTAGGAACTTCTGTAGCGCAGACCAAATGGCGGACCTATCAAAACATAACTAGGGTAACACCTTGGGGTCAGCAACACTTTCGTAACAATGTCCGCTTGGCCATTGTGAGATCCCTGTTCCCACCGAGCAACAGATTCGGGATACTAGCAGCGGAAGTAGCACTTCTCGCACGGGACAGGGGTCCCACATTCGGGGTCTCACCCACGGATATCCGGATAAGAAACTAATCCGTCGGTTGTTCCAAAACTGAACCCGGAAAAACTTTCTTTACCGGAAAACACGGGCGATTCCACCAGGATAACTCTTTACTCTAACGTAGTCAAGATCATTACTGATCAAGCCGATCCGACTGCACCTCTAACGGTACTTGGTCAGATCAAGGAAGAAACTTGCACTTGGATCATTGGGATCAACGCTTTTTTCCCCATCAAGAGGCACAGCCGTTGATTCCTATCCATAGAACAATTTACTATCCGGGATTTACTTCATCTATCGTAATAATAGAATTTAAATCTCGATTTACGGATCCATCAGTCCAGCCTAACCCCATCCGATCCCATGGGTTAGCCAACCGCCCAACCACTGTAGTGATGGGATCCAATTTGGAATTTGGTTAGGTTTTGTCCCGGGTACCAAGGAAAAGAGTTCCAAGGCCCCCTAGCCGGAATTTCATGCAAACATAAAACTAGCCACACCACTTACACACCCAATATGAAAATTGCCTTTTTCTTAGCATCAGCTAACTTTAAAACAATCCTTTAATGAAACCATAGTACCACTGATCACAATCTCCCAATTTATCCAGTTGATTCATAATTTCCCATCATTCCTTCATCAGAGTATCTATGGCATCATTGGCAACTAGAACGCTCACCACCTGTCCACACAGGGGCCGTTTCAATAGTTCCTAGCCCATAATATTCAACAATATAATCACTTATCAAGATGGACTCTCGTTGAAGATCAACAAGATCAACCAACAGATCCATATAAAAGAGCCATGGACTCATCCGTTGAGGACCAGCAAGGTCAGTCAACCAGATCCATGCCCGGTTCCAGAAAACAACTCTTACTCCTTGTTCCAATATCTTCCTCGACGCACGAGTGGGTATCCTGGGCGACCCAGAGCCCGAGCACCGTATGGTCAGCACCCTCTAGGATCCTTCGCAGGTGACCTAGCGCTTCACTCATAGGCCGCTTCCTTGGTCCCTCATCCATCGTACCGGAAGCTCACCATTTTAATCGAACCGAGGCTGGTCAAGACCTCGGCCGACCTTGCTACGCGAGACGTCCTCCATTGACTCTCCGTCAGCAGTTGCAACTTTATCAGTTAGGTCTCCACGACCTTAATCACAAGACGGTCAAAATGCTTTCCCAGCATTCTTGACATAAAACAGCCATTTACAAACAGCATTTACAAACAGTTTACAAATACAATTTCTATATTAACTCTCATTTTTCCACATTATCCCTCATACAATCCACATTACTTATTCCACATTTCATTTATATGTGTACTCATCCAATCATATCATTTTCCATCTCTTCACTTCAGATTCCTTCACATCACATATCATATATTCACATCCATATCCACATCCATACATCCACATCCACATCCACATTCACATCCATACATCCACATCTACATGCTTAACTCCATTTTCACATCCTCATTTATACATCCACATCCCATATCCACATTCATACATACACATCCATATCCACATCCATATCCGCATTCATACATACACATCCATATCCACATCCACATGCATACATTCATTATCACGTCCTCATTCATACATCCACATCCACATACATACATACATACATCCACATCCACATCCACATTCCCATTCACATCTATACATCCATATCTACATGCACATTTCATCCATACATCCACATCTATATCCTCATTCACATCCATACATCCACATTCATGCATCCACATCTACATGCTTATCTCCATTTTCACATCCTCATTTATACATCCACATCCCATATCCACATTCATACATACGCATCCATATCCACATCCACATGCATACATATATCCACATCCACATTCCCATTCACATATATACATCCATATCTACATGCACATTCACATCCATACATCCACATCTATATGCTCATTCACATCCATACATCCACATTCATGCATCCACATCTACATGCATACATCCATACATCCACATCCACATTTACATCCATGCATCCACATCTACATGCTTAACTCCATTTTCACATCCTCATTTATACATCCACATCCCATATCCACATTCATACATACACATCCATATCCACATCCACATGCATACATATATCCACATCCACATTCCCATTCACATATATACATCCATATCTACATGCACATTCACATCCATACATCCACATCTATATGCTCATTCACATCCATACATCCACATTCATGCATCCACATCTACATGCATACATCCATACATCCACATCCACATTTACATCCATGCATCCACATCTACATCCTCATTCACATCCATACATCCACATTCATACATCCATACATCCACATTCATACATCCACATCCACATCCACATTCACATCCATACATCCACATCTACATGCTTATCTCCATTTTCACATCCTCATTTATACATCCACATCCCATATCTACATTCATACATACACATCCATATCCACATCCACATGCATCTTATCATATCTTATCACTTCCCATATCTTTTATGCATACCTCTATGCATGAAATTTAATTATGCTAAAAGTAACACTTTTATAATAAAATATTCAACTTTTATGCATACCTCTATGCATGAAATCCAATATGATAAAAGTAACACTTTTGATATAAAAAAATTATCCTTTATGCATACTTCTATGCATGAAAATTAAAAATGATAAAAGTAACACTTTTGATATAAAAAATTTTCCTTTATGCATACTTCTATGCATGAAAATTAAAAATGATAAAAGTAACACTTTTGATATAAAAAAATTATCCTTTATGCATACTTCTATGCATGAAAATTAAAAATGATAAAAGTAACACTTTTAAAAAAAATTTATCCTTTATGCATACTTCTATGCATGAAAATTAAAAATGATAAAAGTAACACTTTTGATATAAAAATAATATCCTTTATGCATACTTCTATGCATGAAAGTTAAAAATGATAAAAGTAACACTTTTGATATAAAAAAATTATCCTTTATGCATGATATTAAAATTCAATTTCTCCATTATTATAATGAAATTCTTTCAATTAATCTAGGATGATAATTCCTAGAATATGGTAGGAAGTCCTCTTTTTATGCTTTGAATGAAATTATTTTATGCATAATTTTTATAAAAATTTTGCCATAGCTCCGCTGCTATGACTGATAAATCTCAAATTTTTCTAAGGGATAAAGCTTATCATTAAGGAAATAATTAAAATGATCTCTAGTTGGATCATTAATCTATAATGGATTGAATAATCAATATGCATAAACTAAAAGCATAGAAAAAAGCCATTAATTTGGCCTCAAGCATAGCTTAATCTTGGATTAAGGAAAAGCTTTATGAAAAGCTTCATTTGGATTGAGAATGGGTCATGAGTATGACCATTTCTTGAGTGAGAGAGAGAAATTACATAAAAACCATTAGAATTTAAACATAAATGGAAATTAACTTCAATAGCATTTATTAAATTATGTAACTCTTCACTACTATTCACCAATTAACTTCAATAGCATTTAAAAACCATACCAATTAAGCTTCTCAAGCTTGAGAGGGGTTGAGAAGAGAGAAACATTGAGAAATTATAGAAAAGATCAATATTCACTAATTACCTTACAAATTGCTTGATTCTTTGTTCACGGTAGAGGCCCCCAACCAATCAATTGGTTAAGTATGTTGATGGAGCCACTAAAGGGGATTGAAGAAAGAGGGAAGCTCCAAAAACTAGTGAATTATTAAATGAATTCACAGTTCTTGGCTTAGGTGGAGTAGAGTAACGATGCATAAACACTATATATTTTTCAACAAGGGGGAGGCTTCTATTTATAGGAAAAATTGAGCTCCTAACCAAACAAACTGGTTCTAGAATTTTCTAAGTCAGTTTGGTCAATATTTGACCATTTTTAGGTCAGTTAAGCTAACTTTTTGGAACTAGACTTGAATGAGGAGAGAGGAGAGATGAAATATCTCAATTTTTATGAGTTTAAAACTCATTCAAGCATGTGAAATATGCACCTCCTTTAAAGAACTCCCCTTCCTTACATATGTGTCATAATGGAATCATTTTAATATTGCTCATAGTTTTTTTACTAATAAACCTTGTACATTTTCAACTCTTCATCTTATGTGAAATATGCACCTCCTTTAAAGAACTCCCCTTCCTTACATATGTGTCATAATGGAATCATTTTAATATTGCTCATAGTTTTTTACTAATAAACCTTGTACATTTTCAACTCTTCATCTTATGTGAAATATGCACCTCCTTTAAAGAACTCCCCTTCCTTACATATGTGTCATAATGAAATCATTTTAATATTGCTCATAGTTTTTTACTAATAAACCTTGTACATTTTCAACTCTTCATCTTATGTGAGCATTTACTCATTTTTGGATACCCAAAATATCTCATATTTTTAATATTGCTCATAGTTTTTTACTAATAAACCTTGTACATTTTCAACTCTTTATCTTATGTGAGCATTTACTCATTTTTGGGTATCTTCTTTTACAAATTGGATTTATCTCCTCCCTACACATGGATTGATGCTATTGGTCCATAGGAACCTTAATTGGACCATAATCTAAAGATTTATGAAAATCTAGACCCTTAGACTAAGGTTCTTTATACCTATTTCTCATTAATTCCAATTGCACATTGGAAAATTCTTTTTGAATTTCTGTTTCAGGGGAACTCATCTGAATTATAAGAGATATTTTTCTCTCCAAAAATATTCAAAATCTGAATATTCTCTCTCTAGAATATTTTTCTCTCTCTAGGCTAAAACAGATAGAAACAAGGTCTTTATATTTCTGAAGAGGGATTGATTACAGGGAAAGATACTAGACATCAAAAAGGGGGTGGGGGAGGAATCTTACAGCCATGGTTATTGAAGCTTTGGGTTTGGGTCCCCGATACTACTGTGTCATGAGATCAAGGCATCTTGGGTTTTTTGAGCGGGTCTTCTTACTGGCATGTTTTCTTCCTCATGAGAAGATATGCCTTTACCCCGTTTTTGGCTTGCCTCTCAGAGGTCCTTTTGTTAGATCACCTCATACCACTGAGATAGGTGCGGCAATAACCAGCAGAATCATTCCCATAGATGAGTTACCCTATACTTGTGCAGCTTGTGAGAACTGCTTTTGTGACCATATGATGGACGGGCTTATGGAAGTGTAAAGAGTTTCTCTATCTTTACTGTATAAGTTCCGAGAATGAATAAAGTTTAAATCTTGTTCTTATTTTGAATCTTGCTCTCTTTAAGACTTTTCTTGGTGGTTAATCGTGATTAAAATTTTTCTCTAAGTCTCATATTCGTGCATCTTGCGAAATTATTCCAAGTTGCGAGATGAGGACATCTCGCGTTTTTTAAGTGGGGTAGAATGTAAGATTCCTCCCCTAATCCCTTTTTGATGTCTAGTATATTCCCCTCTAATCAATTCCTTTTCTGAAATATAAGAGATCTTGTTTGTGACTGTTTTAACCTAGAGAGAGAAAATATTCTAGAGAGAGAATATTCAGATTTTGAATATTTCTGGATAGAAAAATATCTCTTATAATTCAGATGAGTTCCCTTGAAACAAAAATTTAAAAAGAATTTTCCAATGTGCAATTGGAATTAATTGGAAATAGGTATAAAGAACCTTAGCCTAAGGGTCTAGATTTTTAAAAATCTTTAGACTATGGTCCAATTAAGGTTCCTATGGGCCAATAGCATCAATCCATGTGTAGGGAGGAGATAAATCCAAATTGTAAAAAAAGAAAATACCCAAAAATGAGTAAATGCTCACATGAGGTGAACAGTTGAAAATGTACAAGGTTTATTAGTAAAAAACTATATTAAAAATATGAGATATTTTGGGAATAATGATTTTATTATGACACATATGTAAGGAAGGGGAGTCCCTTAAATGCTCACATAAGATGAAGAGTTGAAAATGTACAAGGTTTATTAGTAAAAAACTATGAGCAATATTAAAATGATTCCATTATGACACATATGTAAGGAAGGAGAGTTCTTTAAAGGAGGTGCATATTTCACATAAGATGAAGAGTTGAAAATGTACAAGGTTTATTAATAAAAAACTATGAGCAATATTAAAAATATGAGATATTTTGGGAATAATGATTTTATTATGACACATATGTAAGGAAGGGGAGTCCCTTAAATGCTCACATAAGATGAAGAGTTGAAAATGTACAAGGCTTATTAGTAAAAAACTATGAGCAATATTAAAATGATTCCATTATGACACATATGTAAGGAAGGGGAATTCTTTAAAGAAGGTGCATATTTCACATGCTTGAATAAATTTTAAACTCATAAAAATTGAGATATTTTATCTCTCCTCTCTCCTCATTCAAGTCTAGTTCCAAAAAGTTAGCTTAACTGACCTAAAAATGGTCAAAAAGTGACCAAACTGAAATAGCCTCATGATCATGAGTGCGTGAAGTGTGGATGGGGGTTGTGTCATCCGATATAGGCTCATGATGAGAAACATCTGTCCCACGCTCCTGTGCAATAGTTGTAGCTGCCTCCTCTTGTTCCATCTCCCACTGTGTAAAAGTATTGGCATTGCATCTTGCACTCTTGCCAAGCATGCGCAAGTTTGCGCTAATGAAGACAAGATCATTAGCTCTTTCCACCCCAAGCCGATTTCTTTTCTTTGATGAAATGTGACTGTAGGAGGACCATAATTGCTCTAGGCAAGAAGAGCTAACGGACTACAAGTGTGTTTGGGTGACTGCTAGTCTACCGCACTTTGGTTTCTACCAGAGGCCGGTTTCATCTTGTGTGACAACCAACCCTAAAAGGGCATTTTAAACCTCAAAGCAGTCTAGCTCTACGATGTGGTCTAGGTTGGATATAGCTCTACCACGTGGTAGAGCTAGATCAAATGCAATTCTAGCTTCTTGGTTCTTGTCATGTGAAGTAGATCTCTTCTTGGAGTAATTTATTTTGTTGATCTGCATGGTACACAGCTAGATCGATGCATTCTAGCTCCACCACATGGTAGAGCTAGATCGGATGCAATTGTAGCTCCTTGGTTCTCGTCATGTGAAGTAGGTCTCTTCTTAGAGTAATTGGTTTTGTTGATCTGCATGGTACACAACTATATCCGGGTTGCTTGCCACACATTTATGTCGATCTGCATGGTACACAGCTAGATCTGGGTATTTGACGGCCTCTGTCGATAGCTCCAATGCTACCCACAAGCTTTCAAGCTGCAAGAAACCATGACTACATCCCAAAGCATGCCATCCAATAGCAACATGTTCAAAAAAATCAGTGCTTTGTCACCCCGATTGTAATCAGCATACCCAGTAATAAGTTCAGTCCATGAGACGACACAATGAATTGGCAGTGTGTCAAACACTCTTGGTTTTGTTACAAGCCATGCCCACTTGGGAAACATATCGAGCAAAACATTGTCCATGATAGGATCTTGTTATAGCCCCTCTTTGACAATCCTTGCATGCAGTTTCTTGCCCCTAGCTAGGGCTCCTATGTTACCACAAGTTGGCAGAGTGCAACAAATCGTGTCCGTGTTTAGATGCATTCTCTCACTTTGTACTTGTTTCAAGTAATTTAATGCTGCCTTGTTGAGCCCTTCAATCAACATATCTAAGGATCAGAGCATTCTGGGGAACTACATTCCGTACTAATAGTTTATCACCCCCATCTTGTGTTGCTGTAAGGAACCCACATCTGCGGAGAAACTTCTCATCAGCTGATACCAGATCATCCTGACTGTCTACCCCATGAGGGAAATCTAATGAAGTGCTGGAGGCATCTTAGGGCATCACCTGGCTCTTCCGGCCTTCGTGCTCCCCTCATCCCAACCATCCCATCATCATGGCTAAAAATACTATTTGGATCATCTATGACATTCTGTGGGCTCTTGCATCCACACTACTCCTCCACAACCTGACTGCTCTTGTCATGTATCTCAGCATCTGAGACATCATCCACCATGCTCTCCGGCATACCTATCGGAGGGTTGTGCACATGGGAGGGTGTTCCCAGGATCCCTCGGCCACACAACTCCTCCACTACCTCACCTTGTACCTCATCCATGGTTGCGTGATGCAACCTTTCCAGGTCAATTATTTGAGCATCCTCAAAAGTGCCAAGACCACTGCCATCCGAAACAACAACACATGGATTTACATGCTCTTGATGACCTTAGCTCTATGGAATGGAGATCACATAGAGCTTTTCTGTGTGCAAGGATGTAGGCTAGATCCCTACCATATCCGCTAGGATTCTTGGCAAATTACATACCCATATCCATGGGGTAATCCAGTTCATTCTCACTTTCATCAAACTCAAATTCATGTTCATACTTGTCACTCAAGGCATCCACTACTTCTTGAAACATTCGAATGCAACGAATTTTGGAGCAAGATTTGTTGCTTTTACCATCATGACCTGCATGCCAATGCTCTGCCTTATCGAGAAAATCTGAAAATACTTCCAAATCCTCTTATACTTCCTCCATTTCGTCATAGTCAGATGCAGTCTCGTAGTTCTTCACAATCTAGTACAACTTCTTGCATAAATCCGGCCTACAAAATTTGGTGCATGTTTCTTTCTTGGAACGTGGGTCACATAGGTATCGGCAATCTATGGTGGAATGACCTTGTGAGGATCAGGTCTTGCATGGTATGCTTAGTCCTTGTGAAGGAATGCATCTGGAACATCATGAGTTTTCAATGAAGCGGCATGAATAGAGGCTGGCACTTGATGAAAAAGGCTAGGCTATGTCTCTCAAAGCCTTAATACTCTCGAGGAAAAGATTTTCTCAAGTGAATCTGAACGTGGCAGCCACATCATCTTTGAAACTTTTCCTATCATATGGTTTGTAGATAGCATCAACGAACTTTGCCCTTGGTATGGTTGACCTTGGGTGATCTGGGATTGAGAAGTGGTGCTTACTCATTGGTCGGGAAGGCTTTGTAGACGTAGTCGATTCACGAGCATGTGAGGTGGTCAAGCACTGGTGTAGCACCTCCTCATCGGTAATGACTTGAGGACTACCTACTCCTATGTCAGTGTGCGGTATCATGGGCTAGCTGCACTATCCCCACTTATGTTGCCTTCACTAATACTAAGGAATGCATCAAGGACACCGCCAAGAACCAGGGCGCACTGAACCCGACTAACCATCTTATTGGCTAGTACATGCCGGTCAGCCGACCAGCCTATGATTTTTGTCAAGTACAACCAATTTATAGAGCTAGCAAATGGTCATAGGTTCATATCAAATCTGTCAAGCAATGAGAGTATAGTGGGTGAGAGGGTGAATTTATCAGGTGGCCAAAAGAAAGTATAACAATAGCCAGAGAGAGCGATCTCAAGTAATTTCTGCTAAATGAGGCCACAAACACATTGGATGCAGAAGCAGAGCTACTGGTGCAAGAAGAAATGGAGAAGGAAGCTGTGGGGAGGATAATCTACTTAAGATTTTGGAGAAAGTAGAGCTTCATCTCCCAAAGGGGTTATGGGTTTCTCTATCGTGGGTCGCCAAGGTGTTAATGGGGAAATGACCTAACAGAGAAACCAAAAAAAAGAAACAGGAAAAAGGAACAAAACACAGAGAAAAAAACAAAGAGATAAAGAGTCTCCATTGCTGCTTAGTCAAAATCCATGATTCTCAAAATGATACATAAAGGCTCATACAAAGAGAGAAAGAGTCTCCATTGCTGCTTAGTCAAAATTGCTGCTTAGTCAAAATCCATGATTCTCAAAATGATACATAAAGGCTCATACAAAAAGTTCCAAGGTAGATGATGGCCCAAGGTAGGTGAAGGGTGCCAGTTGTCAATGTCCACATCACTCCGTGCACAGATTTAGGCATCACAAACAATTAGTTCTCCCAGCGCATTAAAGTTGGGTCCCAGCGCCATTCAACACACTTGTTTATCTCCTTTGTTCTCGTCATGGTCTCTTCTTGGAGTAATTTGTTTTGTTGATTTGCATGGTACACAGCTAGATCAATGCATTCTAACTCTACCACATGGTAGAGCTAGACCTTAAATGCAGTTCTAGCTCCACCACATGGTAGAGCTAGTCCTCAAAGCAGTCTAGCTCTACGATGTGGTCTAGGTTGGATACAGCTCTACCACGTGGTAGAGCTGGATCAAATGCAAATCTAGCTTCTTGGTTCTTGTCATGTGAAGTAGATCTCTTATTGGAGTAATCGATTTTGTTGAGTAATCGATTTTGTTGATCTGCATGGTACAGAGCTAGATCAATGCATTTTAGCTCCACCACATGGTAGAGCTAGATTGTAGCTCCTTGGTTCTCGTCATGTGAAGTAGGTCTCTTCTTAGAGTAATTGGTTTTGTTGATTTGCATGGTACACAGCTAGATCCGGGTTGCTTGCCACACATTTTTCCATGCATGATTTGAATTTCATGCCTCTTCGACGCCGTTTGGGCCACGGTTGGAAATTTCCGCCATTTGGCACGCTCGTTCATCTTTTTCGAGAACCCGAATTCGGATAGTTAGAAGTTGAGGATTTGGGACCCCATCAGAGAATGGACCACACGGACTTGTGCTAGGGAAGTTGCTCTATGTCCACATCACTCCGTGCATGGATTTGGGCATCGCAATCACTTCTCCCAGCGCGTCAAAGTTGGGTCCCGGCGAAGATAGTGCAAAATCGCCATAACAGAGTTTCGGGTCCGAAATAAATCCGAATCGCATCTAAACACAACAAGAAAGATCCGGGTTGCTTTCCACACATTTGTGCATGCATGATTCGAATTTCATGCCTCTTCGGCACCGTTTGGGCCACGGCTGGAAATTTTCGCCATTTGGCACGCTCGTGCATCTTTTTCGAGAACCAGGATTCGGACAGTTAGAAGTTGAGGATCCGGGACCCCATCAAAGAACGGACCACACGGACTTGTGCTAGGGAATTTGCTCTATGTCCACATCACTCCGTGCAAGCATTTGGGCATCGCAATCAGTTCTCCCTACGCGTCAAAGTTCGGTCCCGGCCAAGATAGTGCAAAATCGCCATAACAGAGTTTCGGATCCGAAATGAGTCCGAATCGCATCTAAACACAACAAGAAAGATTCGGGTTGCTTGCAACACATTTGTCCATGCATGATTCGATTTTCATGCCTCTTAGGTGCCATTTGGGTCACGGTTGGAAATTTCTGCCATTTATCACCCTCGTGCATCTTTTTCGAGAACCCAGATTCAAACAGTTAGAAGTTGAGGATCCAGGACCTCATCAGAGAACGAACCACACGCAATTGTGCAAGTGAAGTTTCTCTATGTCCACATCACTCTGTGCATGGATTTGGGCATCGCAATCACTTCTCCTAGCGCGTCAAAGTTGGGTCCTGGCGAAGATAGTGCAAAATCGACATAATAGAGTTTCAGATCCGAAATGAGTCTGAATCGCATCTGAACACAACAAGAAAGATCCGGGTTGCTTGCCACACATTTTTCCATGCATGATTCGAATTTCATGCCTCTTTGGTGCGGTTTGTGCCACGGTTGGAAATTTCCGCCATTTGACACGCTCGTGCATCTTTTTCAAGAACCCGGATTCGGACAGTTAGAAGTTGAGCATCTGGGACCCCATCAGAGAACAGACCACACAGACTTGTGCTAGGGAAGTTGCTCTATGTCCACATCACTCCGTGCATGGATTTGGGCATCGCAATCACTTCTCCCCCGATGCGTCAAAGTTGGGTCCCGGCGAAGATAGTGCAAAATCGCCATTACAGAGTTTCGAATCCGAAATGAGTCCGAATCGCATCTGAACAAAACAAAAAAGATCTGGGTTGCTTGCCACACATTTGTCCATGCATGATTTGAATTTCATACCTCTTTGGCGCCGTTTGGGCCACGATTGGAAATTTCTGCCATTTGGCATGCTCGTGCATCTTTTTCGAGAACCCGGATTCGGATAGTTAGAAGTTGAGGATCCGGGATGCCATCAGAGAATGGACCACACAAACTTGTGCTAGGGAAGTTGCTCTATGTCCACATCACTCCGTGCATGGATTTGGACATCACAATCAATTCTTCCAGCGGGTCAAAGTTGGGTCCCGACAGCGAAGATAGTGCAAAATCGACATAACAGAGTTTTGGATCCGAAATGAGTCCGAATCGCATCTGAACACAACAAGAAAGATCGCGGTTGCTTGCCACACATTTGTCCATGCATGATTCGAATTTCATGCCTCTTCGGCACGGTTTGGGCCACGGCTGGAAATTTTTGCCATTTGGCACGCTCGTGCATCTTTTTCGAGAACCCAGATTCGGACAGTTAGAAGTGGAGAATCCGAGACCCCATTAGAGAACGGACCACACAGACTTGTGCTAGGGAAGTTGCTCTATCTCCACATCATCCGTGCATGGATTTGGACATCACAATCAATTCTCCCAGCGCATCAAAGTTGGGTCCCGGGGTGAAGATGCTGCCAAAATCGCCACAATAGAGTTTCGGATCCGAAATGAGTCCGAATCGCATCTGAACACAACAAGAAAGATCCGAGTTGCTTGGCATACATTTGTCCTTGCATGATTCAAATTTCATGCCTCTTCGGCGCGGTTTGGGCCCCTATTGGAAATTTTCGCCATTTGGCACGCTCGTGTGCATCTTTTTTGAGAACCAGGATTCGGACAGTTAGAAGTTGAGGATCCGGGACCCCATGAGAGAATGGACCACACGGAGTTGTGCTAGGGAAGTTGCTCTATGTCCACATCACTCCGTGCATGGATTTGGGCATCACAATCAGTTCTCTATGCGCATCAAAGTTGGGTCCCGACCAAGATAGTGCAAAATCAACATAACAGAGTTTCGGATCCGAAATGAGTCTGAATCACATTTGAACACAACAAAAAAGATCCAGGTTGTTTGCCACACATTTGTCCATGCATGATTCGAATTTCATGCCTTTTCGGGGTGGTTTGTGCCACGGTTGGAAATTTCTGCCATTTGGTACGCTCATGTATCTTTTTTGAGAACCCGGATTCGGACAGTTAGAAGTTGAGGATCCGAGACCCCATCAGAGAACGAACCACACGGACTTGTGCTAGGGAAGTTTCTCTATGTCCACATAACTCCGTGCATAGCTTTGGACATCGCAATCACTTCTCTCGGCGCGTCAAAGTTGGGTCCCGACGACGAAGATAGTGCAAAATCGCCATTTCGGATCCGAAATGAGTCCGAATCGTATCTGAACACAACAAGAAAGATCGGGGTTGCTTGCCACACATTTGTCCATGCATGATTTGAATTTCATGCCTCTTCGGTGCGGTTTGGGCTACAGTTGGAAATTTGTGCCATTTGGCACGCTCGTGCATCTTTTTTGTTAACCCGGATTCGAACAGTTAGAAGTTGAGGATACGGGACCCCATCAGAGAACGAACCACACAGACTTGTGCTAGGGAAGTTGCTCTATGTCCACATCACTCCGTGCATGGATTTGGACATCACAATCAATTCTCCCAGCGCATCAAAATTGGGTCCCGAGGCGAAGATGCTGCCAAAATCGCCATAACAGAGTTTCGGATATCCAAAATGAGTCCGAATCGCATCTGAACACAACAAGAAAGATTCGGATTGCTTGCCACACATTTGTTTTTGCATGATTTGAATTTCATGCCTCGTCGGCACCGTTTGGGCCCTTGTTGGAAATTTCTGCCATTTGGCACGATCGTGCATCTTTTTCGAGAACCCGGATTCGGACAGTTAGAAGTTGAGGACCCGAGACCCCATCAGAGAATGGACCACACGGACTTGTACTAGGGAAGTTGCTCTATGTCCACATCACTCCGTGCATGGATTTGGGCATCGCAATCACTTCTCCCGGCGTGTCAAAGTTGGGTCCCGGGCGAAGATAGTGCAAAATCGCCATAACAAAGTTTCGGATCCGAAATGAGTCGGAATCGCATCTAAACACAACAAGAAAGATCCGGGTTGCTTGCCTCACATTTTTCCATGCATGATTCGATTTTCATGCCTCTTCGGCACCGTTTGGGCCACGGTTGGAAATTTTCGCCATTTGGCACGCTCGTGCATCTTTTTCGAGAACCCGGATTCGGAGAGTTAGAAGTTGAGGATCCGGGACCCCATGAGAGAACGGACCACACGGACTTGTGCTAGGGAAGTTTCTCTATGTCCACATCACTCCGTGCATGGATTTGGGCATCACAATCAGTTCTCCCAATGCGTCAAAGTTGGGTCCCGACCAAGATAGTGCAAAATCGCCATAACAGAGTTTCGGGTCCGAAATGAGTCCGAATCGCATCTGAACACAACAAGAAAGATCCGGGTTGCTTGCCACACATTTGTCCATGCATGATTCGAATTTCATGCCTCTTTGGTGCCGTTTGGGCCACGGTTGGAAATTTTCGCCATTCTAGCTCTACGATGTGGTCCAGGTAGAATACAACTCTACCACGTGGTAGAGCTAGATCAAATGCAATTCTAGCTCCTTGGTTCTTGTCATGTAAAGTAGGTCTCTTCTTAGAGTAATTGGTTTTGTTGATGTGTATGGAACATAGCTAGATCGATGCATTCTTGCTCTACCACATGGTAGAGCTAGACCTCAAAGCTTTCTACCTCTACGATTCTAGCTCCACCACATGGTAGAGCTAGACCTCAAATGCAATTCTAGCTCCACCACATGGTAGAGCTAGACCTCAAAGCATTCTATCTCTACAATGTGGTTCAGGTAGAATAGAGCTCTACCACAGTTACATTCAACCTCAGTTACATTCATTGAAGTCTAGCTCTACCACATGGTAGAGCTAGAAGAATGCATTCTAGCTCTACCACACATGGTAGAGATAGAAGAATGCGTTCTAGCTCCACCACATGGTGGAGTTGGACCTCAAAGCATTCTAGCTCTACGATGTGGTCTAGGCAGAATACAGCTCTACCACATGGTAGAGCTAGATCAAATGCAATTCTAGCTCCTTGGTTCTTATCATGTGAAGTAGGTCTCTTCTTGGAGTAATTGGTTTTGTTGATGTGTATGGAACACAGCTAGATCGATGCATTCTTGCTCTACCACATGGTAGAGCTAGACCTCAAAGCTTTCTACCTCTACGATTCTAGCTCCACCACATGGTAGAGCTAGACCTCAAATGCAATTCTAGCTCCACCACATGGTAGAGCTAGACCTCAAAGCATTCTATCTCTACAATGTGGTTTAGGTAGAATACAGCTCTACCACAGTTACATTTAACCTCAGCCGATTACATTCATTGAAGTCTAGCTCTTCCATATGGTAGAGCTAGAAGAATGCATGGTAGCTCCACCTCATCGTAGAGCTGGACCTCAAAGCTTTCTAGCTCTACGATGTGGTCTAGATAGAATATAGCTCTACCACACGGTAGAGCTAGACCTCAAATGCAATTCTTGCTCTACCACATGGTAGATCTAGACCTCTAAGCTTTCTACCTCTACGACTCTAGCTCCACCACATGGTAGAGCTAGACCTGAAATGCAATTCTAGCTCCACCACATGGTAGAGCTAGACCTCAAAACATTCTATATCTACAATGTGGTTTAGGTAGAATTGCATTTCACGTCTAGCTCTACCATGGAGCTAGAGTCGTAGAGGTAGAAAGCTTTGAAGTCTAGCTCTACCACATGGTAGAGCTAGAAGAATGCATTCTAGCTCCATCACATGGTAGAGATGTACCTCAAAGCTTTCTACCTCTACGACTCTAGCTCCACCACGTGGTAGAGCTAGAGCTGAAATACAATTCTAGCTCCACCACATGGTAGAGCTAGACCTCAAAGCATTCTAGCTAGACTTCAAAGTTTTCTAGTGTTTTGTTTCAATGGATATTATCTCTACCAGGTGGCAGAGCAAGATTAATAAATGTATTTACCACAATGCTTTGAAATCTAGCTCTACCATGTGGTGGAGCTAGAATGCATTCTTCTAGCTCTACCATGTGGTAGAGCTAGACTTCAATGAATGTAACCGACTGAGGTTGAATGTAACTGTGGTAGAGCTGTATTCTACCTAAACCACATTGTAGAGGTAGAATGCTTTGAGGTATAGCTCTACCATGTGGTAGAGCTAGAATTGCATTTCAGGTCTAGCTCTACCATGTGGTGGAGCTAGAGTCGTAGAGGTAGAAAGCTTTGAGGTCCAGCTCTACCATGTGGTGGAGCTAGAATGCATTCTTCTAGCTCTACCATGTGGTAGAGCTGGACTTTAATGAATGTAACCGGCTGAGGTTGAATATAACTGTGGTAGAGCTGTATTCTACCGAAACCACATTCTAGAGATAGAATGCTTTGAGGTCTAGCTCTACCATGTGGTGGAGCTAGAATTGCATTTGAGGTCTAGCTCTACCATGTGGTGGAGCTAGAACAGGTAGAAAGCTTTGAGGTCTAGCTCTACCATGTGGTAGAGCAAGAATGCATCGATCTAGCTATTTTCCATACACATCAACAAAACCAATTACTCCAAGAAGAGACCTACTTCACATGACAAGAACCAAGGAGCTAGAATTGCATTTGATCTAGCTCTAGAGCTATATTTTACCTAGACCACATGGTAGAGCTAGAATGCTTTGAGGTCCAACTCCACCATGTGGTGGAGCTAAAATGCATTCTTCTAGCTCTACCATCATGTGGTAGAGCTAGACTTCAATGAATGTAACCAGCTGAGGTTGACTGTAACTGTGGTAGAGCTAGACTTCAATGAATGTAACCAGTTGAGGTTGAATGTAACTGTGGTAGAGCTCTATTCTACCTAAACCACATTGTAGAGATAGAATGCTTTGAGGTCCAGCTCTACCATGTGGTGGAGCTAGAATTGCATTTGAGGTCTAGCTCTACCATGTGGTGGAGCTAGAAAGCTTTGAGGTCTAGCTCTACCATGTGGTGGTAGAGCAAGAATGCATCGATCTAGCTATGTTCCATACACATCAACAAAACCAATTACTCCAAGAAGAGACCTACTTCACATGACAAGAACCAAGGAGCTAGAATTGCATTTGATCTAGCTCTACCACATGGTAGAGTTGTATTCTACCTAGACCACATCGTAGAGCTAGAATGCTTTGAGGTCCAGCTCCACCATATGGTGGAGCTAGAATGCATTCTTCTAGCTCTACCATGTGGTAGAGCTAGACTTCAATGAATGTAACCGGCTGAGGTTGAATGTAACTATGGTAGAGCTCTATTCTACCTAAACCCCATTGTAGAGATAGAATGCTTTGAGGTCTAGCTCTACCATAATGTGGTAGAGCTAGAGTCGCATTTGACGTCTAGCTCTACCATGTGGTGAAGCTATAGAGGTAGAAAGCTTTGAGGTCCAGCTCTACCATGTGGTAGAGCAAGAATGCATCGATCTAGCTGTGTTCCATACGCATCAACAAAACCAATTACTCCAAGAAGAGACCTACTTCACATGACAAGAACCAAGGAGCTGGAATTGCATTTGATCTAGCTCTACCACGTGGTAGAGCTGTATTCTACCTAGACCACATCGTAGAGCTAGAATGCTTTGCGGTCCAGCTCTACCATGTGGTGGAGCTAGAATTGCATTTGAGGTATAGCTCTACCATGTGGTAGAGCTATATTCTATCTAGACCACATCGTAGAGCTAGAAAGCTTTGAGGTCCAGCTCTACTACCATTTGGTGGAGCTAGAATGCATTCTTCTAGCTCTACCATGTGGTAGAGCTAGACATCAATGAATGTAACCGACTAAGGTTGAATGTAACTATGGTAAAGCTAGAGTCGTAGAGGTAGAAAGCTTTGTGGTCTAGCTCTACCATGTGGCGGAGCTAAAATTGCATTTCAGGTCTAGCTCTACCATGTGGTGGAGCTAAAATTGCATTTCAGGTCTAGCTCTACCATGTGGTGGAGCTAGAGTCGTAGAGGAAGAAAGCTTTGAAGTCTAGCTCTACCACATGGTAGAGCTAGAAGAATGCATTCTAGCTCCACCACATGGTAGAGCTGGACCTCAAAGCTTTCTACCTCTACGACTCTAGCTCCAGCACATGGTAGAGCTAGACCTGAAATGTAATTCTAGCTCCACCACATGGTAGAGCTAGACCTCAAAGCATTCGAGCTAGACTTCAAAGTCTTCTAGTGCTGGTTTTCAATGGATATTATCTCTACCAGGTGGTAGAGCAAGATTAATAAATGTATTGACTAAAATGCTTTGAAATCTAGCTCTACCATGTGGTGGAGCTAGAATGCATTCTTCTAGCTCTACCATGTGGTAGAGCTAGACTTGAATGAATGTAACTGACTAAGGTTGAATGTAACTATGGTAGAGCTGTATTCTACCTAAACCACATTATAGAGATAGAATGCTTTGAGGTCTAGCTCTACTACCATGTGGTAGAGCTAGAATTGCATTTCAAGTCTAGCTCTACCATGTGGTGGAGCTAGAGTCGTAGAGGTAGAAAGCTTTGAGGTCCAGCTCTACTACCATGTGGTGGAGCTAGAATGCATTCTTCTAGCTCTACCATGTGGTAGAGCTAGACTTCAATGAATGTAACCGGCTGAGGTTGAATGTAATTGTGGTAGAGCTGTATTCTACCTAAACCTCATTGTAGAGATAGAATGCTTTGAGGTCTAGCTCTACCATGTGATGGAGCTAGAATTGCATTTGAGGTCTAGCTCTACCATGTGGTAGAGAAAGAATGCATCGATCTATCTGTGTTCCATACACATCAACAAAACCAAATACTCCAAGAAGAGACCTACTTCACATGACAAGAACCAAAGAGCTAGAATCGCATTTGATCTAGCTCTACCATGTGGTAGAGCTGTATTCTACCTAGACCACATCGTAGAGCTAGAATGCTTTGAGATCCAGCTCCACCATGTGGTGGAGCTAGAATGCATTCTTCTAGCTCTACCATGTGGTAGAGCTAGACTTTAATGAATGTAACCGGGTGAGGTGGAATGTAACTATGGTAGAGCTGTATTGTAAATAAACCACATTGTAGAGATAGAATGCTTTGAGGTCTAGCTCTACCATGTGGTGGAGCTAGAATTGCATTTGCGGTCTAGCTCTACCATGTGGTGAAGATAGAATCGTAGAGGTAGAAAGCTTTGAGGTCTAGCTCTACCATGTGGTAGAGCAAGAATGCATCGATCTAGCTGTGTTCCATACACATCAACAAAACCAATTACTCCAAGAAGAGACCTACTTCTCACATGACAAGAACCAAGGAGCTAGAATTGCATTTGATCTAGCTCTACCACGTGGTAGAGCTGTATTCTACCTAGACCACATCGTAGAGCTAGAATGCTTTGAGGTCCAGCTCTACCATGTGGTGGAGCTAGAATTGCATTTGAGGTATAGCTCTACCATGTGGTAGAGCTGTATTCTATCTAGACCACATCGTAGAGCTAGAAAGCTTTGAGGTCCAGCTCTACTACCATGTGGTGGAGCTAGAATGCATTGTTCTAGCTCTACCATGTGGTAGAGCTAGACTTCAATGAATGTAACCGGCTGAGGTTGAATGTAATTGTGGTGGAGCTAGAGTCGTAGAGGTAGAAAGCTTTGAGGTCTAGCTCTACAATGTGTGGTGGAGCTAAAATTGCATTTAAGGTCTGGCTCTACCATGTGGTGGAGCTAGAGTCATAGAGGTAGAAAGCTTTGAAGTCTAGCTCTACCACATGGTAGAGCTAGGAGAATGCATTCTAGCTTCACCACATGGTAGAGCTGGACCTCAAAGCTTTCTACCTCTACAACTCTAGCTCCACCACATGGTAGAGCTAGACATGAAATGAAATACTAGCTCCAGCACATGGTAGAGCTAGACCTCAAAGCATTCTAGCTAGACTTCAAAGTATTCTAGTACTGGTTTTCAATGGATATTATCTCTACTAGGTGGTAGAGCAAGATTAATAAATGTATTGACCAGAATTCTACCATGTGGTGGAGCCAGAATGCATTCTTCTAGCTCTACCATGTGGTAGAGCTAGACTTCAATAATGAATGTAATCGACTGAGGTTGAATGTAATTGTGGTAGAGCTATATTCTACCTAAACCACGTGGTAGAGCTATATCAAATGCAATTCTAGCTCCTTGGTTCTTGTCATGTGAAGTAGGTCTCTTCTTGGAGTATTTTATTTTGTTGATGTGTACAGCTAGATCGATGCATTCTTGCTCTACCACATGGTAGAGCTAGACCTCGAAGCTTTCTACCTCTACAATTCTAGCTCCACCACATGGTAGAGCTAGACCTCAAATGCAATTATAGCTCCACTACATGGTAGAGCTAGACCTCAAAGCATTCTATCTCTACAATGTGGTTTAGGTAGAATAGAGCTCTACCACACTTACATTCAACCTCGGTTACATTCATTGAAGTCTAGCTCTACCACATGGTAGAGCTAGAAGAATGCATTCTAGCTCCACCACATGGTGAAGTTGGACCTCAAAGCATTCTAGCTCTACGATGTGGTCTAGGTAGAATATAGCTCTACCACATGGTAGAGGTAGATCAAATGCAATTCTAGCTCCTTGGTTCTTGTCATGTGAAGTAGGTCTCTTCTTGGAGTAATTGGTTTTGTTGATGTGTATGGAACACAGCTAGATTGATGCATTCTTGCTCTACGACAGGGTAGTGCTAGACCTCAAAGCTTTCTACCTCTACGATTCTAGCTCCACCACATGGTAGAGCTAGACCTCAAATGCAATTCTAGCTCCACCACATGGTAGAGCTAGACCTCAAAGCATTCTATCTCAACAATGTGGTTTAGGTAGAATACAGCTCTACCACAGTTACATTCAACCTCAACCGGTTATATTCGTTGAAGTCTAGCTCTTCCATATGGTAGAGCTAGAAGAATGCATTCTAGCTCCACCTCATGGTAGAGCTTGACCTCAAAGCTTTCTAGCTCTACGATGTGGTCTAGATAGAATATAGATCTACCACATGGTAGAGCTAGACCTCAAATGCAATTCTTGCTCTACCACATGGTAGATCTAGACCTCTAAGCTTTCTACCTCTACGACTCTAGCTCCACCACATGGTAGAGCTAGTCCTAAAATGCAATACTAGCTCCACCACGACCTCTAAGCTTTCTACCTCTACGACTCTAGCTCCACCACATGGTAGAGCTAGTCCTAAAATGCAATTCTAGCTCCACCACATGGTAGAGCTAGACCTCAAAGCATTCTAGAATCTCTACAATGTGGTTTAGGTAGAATTGCATTTCAGGTCTAGCTCTACCATGTGGTGGAGCTAGAGTCATAGAGGTAGAAAGCTTTGAAGTCTAGCTCTACCACATGGTAGAGCTTTGAAGTCTAGCTCTACCACATGGTAGAGCTAGAAGAATGCATTCTAGCTCCACGGCATGGTAGAGCTGGACCTTAAAGCTTTCTACCTCTACGACTCTAGCTCCACCACACCACATGGTAGAGCTAGACCTGAAATGCAATTCTAGCTCCACCACATGGTAGAGCTAGACCTCAAAGCATTCTAGCTAGACTTCAAAGTATTCTAGTGCTAGTTTTTAATGGATATTATCTCTACCAGGTGGTAGAGCAAGATTAATAAATGTATTTATCAGAATGCTTTGAAATTTAGCTCTAACATGTGGTGGAGCTAGAATGCATTCTTCTAGCTCTACTATGTGCTAGAGCTAGACTTCAATGAATGTAACCGACTGAGGTTGAATGTAGCTGTGGTAGAGCTATATTCTACCTAAACCACATTGTAGAGATAGAATGCTTTGAGGTCTAGCTCTACCATGTGGTAGAGCTAGAATTGCATTTCAAGTCTAGCTCTACCATGTGGTGGAGCTAGAGTCATAGAGGTAGAAAGCTTTGAGGTCGAGCTCTACCATGTGGTGGAGCTAGAATGCATTCTTGTAGCTCTACCATGTGGTAGAGCTAGACTTCAATGAATGTAACCGGCTGAGGTTGAATGTAACTGTGGTAGAGCTGTATTCTACCTAAACCACATTGTAGAGATAGAATGCTTTGAGGTCTAGCTCTACCATGTGGTGGAGCTAGAATTGCATTTGAGGTCTAGCTCTACCATGTGGTGGAGCTAGAATCATATGGGTAGAAAGATTTGAGGTCTTGCTCTACCATGTGGTAGAGCAAGAATGCATCGATCTATCTGTGTTCCATACACATCAACAAAACCAATTACTCCAAGAAGAGACCTACTTCACATGACAAGAACCAAGGAGCTAGAATTGCATTTGATCTAGCTCTACCACGTGATAGAGCTGTATTCTACCTAGACCACATCATAGAGCTAGAATGCTTTGAGGTCCAGCTCCACCATGTGGTGGTGCTAGAATGCATTCTTCTAGCTCTACCATGTGGTAGAGCTAGACTTCAATGAATGTAACCGGCT
The DNA here is from genome assembly GCF_041138505.1 of Cibotium barometz. Classification (NCBI taxonomy): domain Eukaryota; kingdom Viridiplantae; phylum Streptophyta; class Polypodiopsida; order Cyatheales; family Cibotiaceae; genus Cibotium; species Cibotium barometz. Next base: position 19,013,843 of record NC_141095.1, read on the forward strand.
GAGGTTGAATGTAACTTTGGTAGAGCTGTATTCTACCTAAACCACATTGTAGAGATAGAATGCTTTGAGGTCTAGCTCTACCATGCGGTGGAGCTAGAATTGCATTTGAGTTCTAGCTCTACCATGTGGTGGAGCTAGAATCGTAGAGGTAGAAAGCTTTGAGGTCTAGCTCTACCATGTGGTAGAGCAAGAATACATCGATCTAGCTGTGTTCCATACACATTAACAAAACCAATTACTCCAAGAAGAGACCTACTTCACATGACAAGAACCAAGGAGCTAGAATTGCATTTGATCTAGCTCTACCACGTGGTAGAGCTGTATTCTACCTAGACCACATCGTAGAGCTAGAATACTTTTGAGGTCTAGCTCTACCATGTGGTGGAGCTAGAATTGCATTTGAGGTATAGCTCTACCATGTGGTTGAGCTGTATTCTATCTAGACCACATCGTAGAGCTAGAAAGCTTTGAGGTCCAGCTCTACTGCCATGTGGTGGAGCTAGAATGCATTCTTCTTGCTCTAACATGTGGTAGAGCTAGACTTCAATGAATGTAACCGACTGAGGTTGAATGTAACTGTGGTGGAGCTAGAGTCGTAGAGGTGGAAAGCTTTGAGGTCTATCTCTTCCATGTGGTGAAGCTAAAATTGCATTTAAGGTCTAGCTCTACCATGTGGTGGAGCTAGAATCGTAGAGGTAGAAAGCTTTGAACTCTAGCTCTACCACATGGTACAGCTAGAAGAATGCATTCTAGCTCCACCACATGGTAGAGCTGGACCTTAAAGCTTTCTACCTCTACGACTCTAGCTCCAGCACATATGGTAGAGCTAGACCTGAAATGAAATACTAGCTCCAGCACATGGTAGAGCTAGACCTCAAAGCAATCTAGCTAGACTTCGAAGTATTCTTGTGCTGGTTTTCAATGGATATTATCTCTACCAGGTGGTAGAGCAAGATTAATAAATGTATTGACCAGAATGCTTTGAAATCTAGCTCTACCCTGTGGTGGAGCCAAAATGTATTCTTCTAGCTCTACCATGTGGTAGAGCTAGACTTCAATGAATGTAACCGACTGAGGTTGAATGTAACCGTGGTAGAGCTGTATTCTACCTAAACCACGTGATAGAGCTAGATCAAATGTGCAATTCTAGCTCCTTGGTTCTTCTCATGTGAAGTAGGTCTCTTCTTGGAGTAATTGGTTTTGTTGATGTGTATGGAACACGGCTAGATCGATGCATTCTTGCTCTACCACATGGTAGAGCTAGACCTCAAAGCTTTCTACCTCTACGATTCTAGCTCCACCACATGGTAGAGCTAGACCTCAAATGCAATTCTAGCTCCACCACATGGTAGAGCTAGACCTCAAAGCATTCTATCTCTACAATGTGGTTTAGGTAGAATAGAGCTCTACCACAGTTACATTCAACCTCGGTTACATTCATTGAAGTCTAGCTCTACCACATGGTAGAGCTAGAAGAATGTATTCTAGCTCTATCACATGGTAGAGCTAGAAGAATGCATTCTAGCTCTACCACATGGTAGAGCTAGAAGAATGCATTCTAGCTCCTGGAGTTGGACCTCAAAGCATTCTAGCTCTATGATGTGGTCTAGGTAGAATACAGCTCTACCACATGGTAGAGCTAAATCAAATGCAATTCTAGCTCCTTGGTTCTTGTCATGTGAAGTAGGTCTCTTCTTGGAGTAATTGGTTTTGTTGATGTGTATGGAACACGGCTAGATTGATGCATTCTTGCTCTACGATAGGGTAGTGCTAGACCTCAAAGCTTTCTACCTCTACAATTCTAGCTCCACCACATGGTAGAGCTAGACCTCAAATTCAATTCTAGCTCCACCACATGGTAGAGCTAGACCTCAAAGCATTCTATCTCCACAATGTGGTTTAGGTAGAATACAACTCTACCACAGTTACATTCAACCTTAGCCGGTTACATTCGTTGAAGTCTAGCTCTTCCATATGGTAGAGCTAGAAGAATGCATTCTAGCTGCACCTCATGGTAGAGCTGGACCTCAAAGCTTTCTAGCTCTAGGATGTGGTCTAGATAGAATATAGCTCTACCACATGGTAGAGCTAGACCTCAAATGCAATTCTTGCTCTACCACATGGTAGATCTACATGTGGTGGAGCTCGAATTGCATTTGAGGTATAGCTCTACCATGTGGTAGAGCTGTATTCTATCTAGACCACATCGTAGAGCTATAAAGCTTTGAGGTCTAGCTCTACTACCATGTGGTGGAGCTAGAATGCATTCTTCTAGCTCTACCATGTGGTAGAGCTAGACTTCAATGAATGTAACCGGCTGAGGTTGAATGTAACTATGGTGGAGCTAGAGTCGTAGAGGTAGAAAGCTTTGAGGTCTAGCTCTACCATGTGGTAGAGCTAGACTTCAATGAATGTAAGGGTGAATGTAACTATGGTGGAGCTAGAGTCGTAGAGGTAGAAAGCTTTGAGGTCTAGCTCTACCATGTGGTGGAGCTAAAATTGCATTTCAAGTCTAGCTCTACCGTGTGGTGGAGCTAGAATCGTAGAGGTAGAAAGCTTTGAAGTCTAGCTCTACCACATGGTAGAGCTAGAAGAATGCATTCTATCTCCACCACATGGTAGAGCTGGACCTCAAAGCTTTCTACCTCTACAACTCTAGCTCCACCACATAGTAGAGCTAGACCTGAAATGAAATAGTAGCTCCAGCACATAGTAGAGCTAGACCTTAAAGCATTCTAGCTAGACTTCAAAGTATTCTAGTGCTGGTTTTCAATGGATATTATCTCTACCAGGTGGTAGAGCAAGAATAATAAATGTATTGACCAGAATGCTTTGAAATCTAGCTCTACCATGTGGTGGAGCTAGAATGCATTCTTCTAGCTCTACCATGTGGTAGAGCTAGACTTCAATGAATGTAATTGACTGAGGTTGAATGTAACTGTGGTAGAGCTGTATTCTACCTAAACCACATTGTAGCGATAGAATGCTTTGAGGTATAGCTCTACCATGTGGTAGAGCTAGAATTGCATTTCAGGTCTAGCTCTACCATGTGGTGGAGCTAGATTCGTAGAGGTAGAAAGCTTTGAGGTCCAGCTCTACCATGTGGTAGACAAGAATGCATCGATCTAGCTGTGTTCCATACACATTCTTGTCTACCATGTGGTAGACAAGAATGCATCGATCTAGCTGTGTTCCATACACATGGTAGAGCTAGAGTCGTAGAGGTAAAAAGCTTTGAGGTCTAGCTCTACCATGTGGTAGAGCAAGAATGCATCGATCTAGCTGTGTTCCATACACATCAACAAATTTACCATTTACTCCAAGATCAGACCTTCTTTACATGACAAGAACCAAGGAGCTAGAATTGCATTTGATCTAGCTCTACCACATGGTAGAGCTGTATTCTACCTAGACCACATCGTAGAGCTAGAATGCTTTGAGGTCCAGCTCCACCACATGGTAGAGCTAGACCTCAAAGCATTCTATCTCTACAATGTGGTTTAGGTAGAATAGAGCTCTACCATAGTTACATTCAACCCGAGCCGGTTACATTCGTTGAAGTCTAGCTCTACCACATGGTAGAGCTAGAAGAATGCAATTCTAGCTCCACCACATGGTAGAGATAGACCTCAAAGCATTCTAGCTCTACGATATGGTCTAGGTAGAATACAGCTCTACCACGTGGTAGAGCTAGATCAAATGCAGTTCTAGCTCCTTGGTTATTGTCATGTGAAGTAGGTCTCTTCTTGGAGTAATTGGTTTGGTTGATGTGTATAGAACATAGCTAGATCGATGCATTCTTGCTCTACCACATGGTAGAGATAGACCTCAAAGCTTTCTACTCCTACGACTCTAGCTCCACTACATGGTAGAGCTAGACCTCAAAGCTTTCTATCTCTACGACTCTAGCTCCACCACATGGTAGAGCTTGACCTCTAAGCATTCTATCTCTACAATGTGCATTTATCTAGCTCTACCATGTGGTAGAGCAAGACTAAGAAATGTATTGAGAGCTCCAAGATGGAAATACTCTTCATCTCCTCCACAGTGTTTTCATGGATATATATTGTGATTTTTGAATATGATATTTTAAGTTTTTTTTTAAAGTACTGCGTAAGAATACAATAACTTTAATTAACAATTGTGGTTTTGGTTGCAGGTGAAAGATGTCTCAGAAAAGAAAAGTGGTGGAAGTTCCGGTGAGTGTTGACTTTGCCTCGACGATAGTGGTACTTAGATATTTGGGGTCTTCAGGGTTCACAATTTAACAAAATTCATCTATTTGTTGCTAGTGATGTGGGCGTGGATACTTTTGAGGATCTAGGACCAATGACTCTATCTTATATTTCTGTAGTTGATTCTCATCCGGATATTGAATGCATAAATATTGGGGTTCCTGGGATCCATGAGTATCAACTAGATCCCAAGGCATTGAATGAAAGAGATAAACAAGATACTATGTTCTCTCGAGGGTGGAAGTTAGATTGTGCAAGTCAAGAAATAACTCTTGAAGAGTTGCAAGCTTCCATTGCTTTATTGTGTGAAAGGCAAACAAAAAAAAGAGAAAATGCCTTCTAAAAATCCAGTTCAAAAAAAGGCAAAAAGCAGTACAGGTATTATGGATGTAGATGAAGTAGTTCTTAAATCTACAGTAGAGAAAACAGGCTTGGAAAATTCAACAAAAATAAGATTTGTGGATCCCAAAGTTTTGAAAAATGAGGTGCAAAAGGCACTAAAAGAGTGATACAGGGGATATGGAAAAATACTCTAAGTATTTTCCATTCAAGTATAAAGAGTATGAGATCCCTGTAGATCAATGCTGGCTAGCTCTCCTGATCACTATAACTCCCGTCAAATAGAACCTCACCGTGTGGATGAATGCGTGTTATTTTTGGGTGCAAGTGCAAACAGGCTAGGAGTGTGTGCATACTTGATGCCTGTAAAGAATGCTGGCAAGAAGAAAGGAATTCCAATGAAACTAAGTGAGGTAACAGAGGAGAAACTCACTGAGTATTCATATTGGATTATTGATGGCCAACATTCCATCTATGCTACAAAATTCTTACGGTATCAAGAAATGGAAAACGATGGTTGTGCTCAAGACCTGATACAAGTGTATGAAAAAAGGAAGGCTCGAATTGTTGTAGATCCAGAGAGCCACAAGTTGCGATGGCCATATCTGCTATAGCTAATGAAGAGGCCCAATCATTATATGTCAAACAACCATACTATGATGTCTTGCAGCACTTGAGGAGTCAGTGGATCTTCAATAATTCTCCGTCAAGGCCAGCATCTGGAGTAACAGAGGGCTCATCATCTCGTGTAGACTGGGATGTATGTCCATATCCCTTGCTCTCTTATAATTATATGTTTTGAAGAAAATCGATTTTGAACTTTTTTTCTTTTATTTCTTTTTTTGCAAAATTTTTTGCGAATGGCTAGAATTACGGTGGGAGAATCCTTCATTTCAAAGCAGTCTCACATGGTGATTTACTCTGATGAAGTTTTCAAAGACTGGCTTGAAATCATGGAGAAGCAAAACAAGAAACCAACTGCCACAGTTTTCAGATGTCTTGCTGGGCTAGATGAACAAGAAATCAAACAAATACAATCAGAAATCAGGTCTGGAAAAATTGTTCTTTCAAAGGGTACTAAGGATGTAGATGTAATTGACATGCCAGAGCGTATCAAGCAGCTCAAGCAAGATAAAATTATTCAAGATGCATTGCTTGTAGAGTTCAACACTCTGAACAAGGACAAACAATGTCAAGATTGGTCAGAATTGACTATCACCTATAGCATCAGTGAGGTTGTATACTCAGTTCTTTTGAAGTTATGTGATGTGTATATAAAGTCAAAGCTACAGGTTGGATCAAAGAAGATTGATTTTCCAGTAGAAGCAAGGCAATATGTGGAGTGGAATACCAGCCTTAGCAAAGAAAGTTCAACCTTGTCCTTGGATCTTCCTTGGTGTATTTATGTTGTGAGTCTTCCATTCAACGGGAGTTACTACTTGAAGCGCCACCTCAACAATCCAATTTCCATTGGGTTATGTGTTTTGGATAACACTAAAGATTTGGGAAGAAATATGCATTGGGATGTGGAATCATTTTGCAATCTTTTGAACGGCATTATGATCATTACACAGCAGCTGGTAGATCTTTGCCATCCCAATATGTGTTGCTTACCTTTCTAAATATTATAGATTTTATTCACTTGCAAAATGCTTTAAAAAATTTGAGTGGCATAGCAAATGAACAGTATAATGGGGCATTGCATTTTTGACGTGACAACCGATGCATTGGTGCAATAGAGTTCTTCACATCCTTAGTGTTTTTTAGCAAGGGAGATGCCTTTCAAGGACTAGCAGCAGATGTTCCTGATCCAGGTACACAAGCGACAATATTGGATACTGGATAATGAAGATGTTAAAACTATCCCAGACATTGAGTTTCTAAGAATCAAGAAGAATCTTTTGATCAAGCAATGTATTCGGAAGTATTGCAGAGAAGGCTGCAATCTTGTTGATCTTTTCAGTAATGGCTATATCATTGAGCTAGGGCTAGCACTAAATAAGGAAGTGATTGGCCTAGTGGAGAGTATTGAAGATCAAAGAAAGATGGGAACAAGGCTTCTTGACTTTGCAAAGTCAAGAAATGAGCAACCAGTTCCGCCTATTACTAACAATCAAAGGAATACCACGGAAAGATCGAGACATGGTGAAGATCGTTCAGCTCGAGATTTTTTGGATTTTGAAGACAATATGTAACTTCTTAATGGGCTTTCCTTGTATCTTAAATACTTTCATTTAGTGATGTTTTGACTTGTTATATCCTTGGTTCATTTTTTAGTAGTATTTAGTTCTGTTGATTTTATACAATGCTTTTATTATTTTTTGTAGCTCTCTCCAAATTGGGCTTTGGAATCTAGAATCACCAAGTTATGGATCCTAACAGGTTCATTGACAAATTCACTTTTTACATAACCAATTGGTGAATTTGGAAAGCCTACTTAGTGGTCGCACAGTGGCCAGCTGGGTGAATGTGAAAATCTAGCTTATAAATCTAAGATGATAGAGCTAGAGATCCTCTCATTTACTTCAATCCTACCCTGTGGTAGATCTAGATTTCAATAGGTCTACAATTTGGTGGAGCTAGCTACCTCTTCAAAGTGGTGGACCAAGAATCCATTAAAGTCTAGCTACCTCTTCAAAGTGGTGGAGCTAGGCCAATGCACCCCCCCAAAGACAGTTTTTGCAGTGCATCCATTTAAGTCTAGCTCTACCATATGTAGAGCTAGGCCAATGCATTTCTAGCTCCACCACATGGTAGAGCTAGTTCAAATGCAATTCTAGCTCCTTGGTTCTTGTCACGTGCGATAAGCTAGAACCCATTGAAGTCTAGACCTAGAACCTATGGAAGTCTACTAGCTCCACCCATAAAGAAGCTATCTTGATCCCCAACTCAACCACGTGGTAAAGCAAGACTTATAAATTCTAGCTCTACCATATGGAAAATCTAAAACATCTAAAATTTTAGCTTTACCATATAGTTGAGTGGTTTTGTGTTTCTCACCTCCACCTACTCTTGGAGCTCAAGGGTGGATCTCAAGGCCTACTTCCAACAACAAGAGCTCCCTTGCAAACTGGCTCTACCAAATGGTAGAGCTAGAATAATGGGTGTATTTGGAAATCTATTTTAAACCCTCCAATTCTAGAGTGAGCAAGTATAGAATTGATAATTGGTATCCAAACATGATTTCCTTTTAGATTACACAAATAAACATGTGTTAAGAGTGAGTGTTACAATTGTAAATTCTTGTAGTTTGAAAGATTGTTGAGTCAATGTTACTTTTTTTTCTTTTAGATCCCGAAATTGAGATAGTAGCACCAAGTGAAGTAGCTACGGAATGCCACAATCAAATTGTGGATGAGAGCTTCTCCCACACATTCAGTGATGTCCATCCGCAAGGTTTAAAGACAAATGCTGACAATGAAATTGGGATACCTAAATCTCCAACAAATGAAGCAATGGGTGAGAGTTTCCAGCCCGAAGAAGAAGTACCAAGAAGTACCGACATTGCTATCTCCAAGAAATCACTGTTGACAATTGTGTTGGACCTGAATGGTCTACTACTGAAACGTTGTCAACAAGAACCATCTTCAATACATGAAACTATTCAAATGGATTCAAAACGATATATTGTACTAAGGCCAAGATGTATCCAGTTCTTAAAGATTTTATTAAAAAATATTAATGTTGGGATCTGGTCAACAACGATAGAGAGTAATGTTCTTCAAATATTGAGAATATTACAAGACAGAGCAGGAGAGATATTGCCTTTTTTTGTAGTTTGGGCTCAAGAGGCTTGCGAGAAGGATAAAAGTGGCAAAATAGCTAGACCTGATAATCCAACAGCTTAGGCAATGTTCAAGCCATTGTCAAAAATCGCTTCATGTTTTGATTGTGATGCTCATAGAACGGTTCTTATTGATGACTCTCCATACAAGGGATGTGCTTCTCCTGATAATAATTGTATATATCCTGCAAAGTTTGATAAAGAAAAGATGGTCGACAATATTCTCATTGATGAGCTGCTCCCTTACTTATTGCAGCTTGATAAGAGTGAAGATGTGTGTGAGATCATTGGCTCTAATCGCTACTACGGACAACCTCCAGTATCCAATGAAAATGAATACAGAGGTGTGGTAGATTTTTGGAGAAAGCACAATTTAAATTGGTCAGAGAAGATAATCTACACTGATAGGCTACCACTATCAAAGATTATACAAAAGTTTGTCGACAATCAAGAGGTATTAGCGAGACAATATGAAAACAAAAGAGAAGAGATAATAGAAATTATGGCAAAAGAACGAGTCAGTATTGCTAGCATGAGGGGACCACAAGTGATTTCTCTAGCTAGAAAATTGGGCTCTACCACAACAACGCAGTTGAAGGCAGCCAATGCAAGGGCTTTCATAAACAAGGTGTTAAATGAGTACAATCTTCTCCAACGGGATAGAAATAACTAAGGTACTACCCAACATAAATGATAATTATAACCAAATACATGATTTTATACAACAATTTTGTATTCACCAATGAAGAAACTTAATTTATGATGGTTTCTTACAGATTTATTTCAAGGATATTGTTCCAAGGAGTATTCACTTAAAGAAGCCATTTGTCACAAGGATTGTATTTTTTTGGAGGAATTTTATCTTTTTGTAATCATGAATTGACAAGAAATTTTGTCCTGTTTTTAAAGTAGTGGGCAAATGTATTACTCTTCAGATAATTTTATAAATGTTGGAGTGCACTCTACTATAATGGGCCTCCAAATTTAAAAATGTATGGAAGCTTGATCTTTGTCTTATGATTTTAATTTCTACATATTTGGACTATGGTAGAGCTAGATCAATGCCTTCTAGCTCCACCTCATGGTAGAGCTAGACTTCAAAGCATTCTAGCTCCACGACATGGTAGAGCTAGACTTGAAAGCGTTCTAGCTCTACCATATGGTAGAGCTAGATCAATGCATTCTACCTCTTCCACGTCACCACATGGTTGAGTTGGTTCTCAAACCATTCTAGTTCTACCATGGGGTCTAGCTAAAATATTTTGATACAGCTCTACCATGTGCTAGAGCTAGACTTCAAATATTATTTCTAATTTTGCCATGGGATCGAGCTAGAATACTTTGATATAGCTCTATCACATGGTAGAACTAGATTTAAAAATATTATAGCCCTACCACATGGTTGAGCTAGAATAGTGCATTCTAGCTCAACCACGTGGTTGATCTAGATCAATGCATTCTAATTTCACCACATTCTGATACGTGCTAGCACATGAATTCTACAATCTCCTTACATTTAATGTGTTGGATGCGAGGAATGATAAGGAAGTATCTCAAAACCTTTTGAGGAGCTTTATCACTTTGTAAATCATCCCTAGCGGCTCTCCCCACATTGTAGACATTGTGTTGTATCTTTATTAACCCCTCTAAATAGCATGCAATCATTGGGACATGCATGTATTTTTGTGTAGTCTATACCTAGCATAGAGAGCATTTTACAACACCCATCTCGTAACTTTGGTAATAAATTTTGAGGGGGAAGAATCTTTGTGAGAAGCCTACAACATAGGGTAAGAAATCATATGTTAAAATATTAGTAAGGAGAGTATATAGAACATGAAATATTTTCAATGGAATGAGGCGGTCTTACCGAAGAAGACTTGTGACACTTACATCATTCCATCCATAAGTTGTTTGCAAGTTTAATAGCTCCAAGTTTGCTCGCAGTGTGGAGTACAAATATTTCTCATACAAAGGTGGGCTTACCTCTCTATGCATGGTTTCCTTATCTTGTGAAATTGGAGCTTGCTCACTATCATCTATGACCTCCCTTCCAAAGAAGTCATTCACCATGTCGTCCATGATGAGATTCTCTTCCTCCTTATATATGGCAATGGTGGAGGCACCTCATTCATTGGTTGGGGAAGATGAGTCTCAACCATGCTTTCCATATGAAGCCTTGCCACCTTTCACACTCTAACCAATGTCACCGAATGGTATGCCATGTTACCTAGAACTCTCCTATGGTTCTCCTCTATGTCATCATCCGCACTTGGTCATGTCACTACCTCATGAGAAGACCATATCTTCGGACATGCTCAATTGTTATACAGCGACGTCGTATATACTAGCCATTGCATCGATTTCACATACATCGAGTTTTTCTCTTAACCATGCCTCAGATCCAACTTCCGGCCCTTGATGATCACTGTCAGACATCTTTAACCTGGTCAAAACTGATTTAGGGTTTATGCAAAACACACAACAACATCTAGTACTTCAAACAAAAATTTACCCAAGTTTTCGCTGCTAGGAAAGCAACCACATTAGCGTATTTTTGCTGCACAGCAGCAAATACACTGCTCACCATTGAATCTAGTAGTGAAATTTTGCTGCTCAGTAGTAGGCGACCTAGGAAACTGTCACTCTTGTCTCTAAATCACTGCAATGGGTGTCAATACCTGCTTACTTCCCTATTGCTACACATGCACAACTACGCCTGCAGCCCGAGTTTTCCTCCCACCTCAACTCATCCCTCCAAGGGTGTTGAATCAATCAAGTATCCCTCTCCAAGGTAAGCATTTCTTGCTTTCTTTCCTCTTTCATGGTTTCATGTCTTCTTCTAGGCTTTCATGGAAAGCTTGGAAATAGTTATATTTGAGCTTCTCTCCCTTCCCCTCTCTCCTTTTCTCCCTTCCCCTCTCTTTCCTCTCCCTTTCCCTAACCTTAGCGTAATTCATAAAGCTCTAATAGAGAGCTTTGATGGAGAGCTCTCCATCAAAGCTTTCTATTAAGCATTCTATGCATCATGTCAGGGTTTAGGCTTAACATAAACTAGTTTTTCCATTCACTTATGCATTAAGAGTAGGTTTTAGGGCACTCACCTCTTTTTTCTCTTGTTATTCTTGTTTACTAGTATATTAATGAGGAATAACTTTCTTATTTATTATGTTTCTTTTTTTAAGGATTATTCAAGTGAGCCAGGTTTTGGGCTCATCCTCCTCATACATTAAGTTGCATAGGCCTTATGAATAGGACTTATACATAGCCCTCTTTATGCATAGGGCTTATGTATATGGTTTATGCATAGCCTTATGCATAGGGCTTATGCATAGCCTTATGGAATAGGGCTTCTGCATAGGCTATGCATATCCCTCTTATGCAGTAGTCCTCTATATGCATAGCCTTCTTTATGCATAGCCTGATTATGCAATAGGGCTTATGCATAGCCTTATTATGTATAAGCCATATTATGCATAATGAACTAATGTTTTGATTTATTATACTTATCTTTTGTATGTCTATTTAAGCGAACGAGCTCCAAGGGCATAGGCCACATATACGTTTCATAATACGGATTTGGCTAGTAGAGATAAGCCCTCTTTGTTTAGGCTTCTCCTCTTTGTGTTTTTTCACCCTTGGGTGCCGGGGATTAAGTTTAGGTCAAGAGCCGTATGCATAGGCCTTATGCAAATACGATTTATGCATAGGCCATATGCCGTATGCATAAGGCTTATGCATACGGGCTATCCATACGGCATACGGCCTATGCATAGGCCGTATGCATATGGCTTATGCATAGGCCGTATGCATACGGCCTATGCATAAGGCATGTGAATAGGCCTTATGCATAATCTGTATGCATATGGCTTATGCATAGGCCGTATGCATAGGCTATATGCATAGGTTGTATGCCGTATGCATAGGTTTATGCATACGGCCTATGCATAGGCCGCATGTATAGGCCATATGCCGTATGTATAGGCTATAAGCCGTATGCCATAATCATACGGGATAGAGCCTATGCACACGGCTTATGCATAGGTCTTATGCATAGGCCGTATGTCGTATGCATAGAGTATGCATAGGGCCTATGCATATGGCTTATGCATAGGATGTATGCATAGGGCCTATGTATACACCATATGCATATGCCTTATGCATAGGCCGTATGCATAGGCCCTATGCTATATGCATAGGCCGTATGCATACGGCCTATGCATACGCCATATGCATAGGCCTTATGCATAGGATGTATGCATATGGCCTAGGTCATATGCATACGGCGTATGTATATAGCTTATGCATACGGCCTATGCATAGAGATATAGGGCATTGTTATATGCCATCTAGAATGTTGCTTATGTCAAGTTAGGAGTGCGAGAAGGTGGTTATAGTGGAGAGGGACCCTCAATCTTCTCACTATCCTTCTCTTACAATCTTCTCTTACAAGAGAGGAGTTGCCTTGGGCTTTAATAGTGGGGAGCGTGTGGAAAGTCCTTAGAAGCTATCATCGGAAAGGGGCATTGTCCACCCTGCTTGTCTAAGTAGTATTGTAGGAGGTTGTAACAATGTCCTAATATCACATGTTGTATTTTTTTATCTATGCTTGTGTTGTTGTTTTCTCTTGGTTGGCTTGACATATGCAAGGTAAGTGGCATTATTCATTCAACCTCATGTTTATTGCACCCTTGGGTTCCAGGTTTAAGAAATGGACTTATGCATAGAGATATGGGACATTGTTATATGCCATCTAGAATGCTGCTTATGTCAGGTTAGGAGAGAGTCGTTATCCCGCGAGTAGGTGGTTATAGTGAAGGGGGAGCCCTTGATCTTCTCAATATCCTTCTCTTGCAAAAGAGGAGTTGCCTTTGGCTTTAATAGTGGGGAGTGTGTGGAAATTCCTCAGAAGCTATCATCCGAAAGGGGCACTATTCACCCTGCTTGTCTAAGTAGTATTGTCGGGAGGTCTTAACAATGTTATAGTATCACATGTTGTATTCTTTGTCTATGATTTAAGTATGGCTTGGGTTAGAGCAATCGTGTTTTGTTTCCTATGCATGTATGTAGTAGCAATGTCGATCGACCCGCAAAGATCCCGCCCGATGTGGCCAATGTGCTGTCCATTATAAATGAACGATATGGGCAGCAATCTTGGCCGCAGTTTACATAGTAGATCTAGTCGATGCCATGGGGGTAGACTACCCCACTTGGCTAGTCGACATCGTGGGGGAAATCTACCCCACTTGCTTAGTCGGGGCTGACTACGCCTTTGATAGGCGACATGGGGCCAAGTGGTGCAGGCCCATCACGATATGGTTGTGATGAGCCTACCCCACCTTCCTCTACTAGACACACCCCTACTCCCTCGCATCTGTCTTCACCACCACCACCACAACGTAGTAGGGAGTCTGGGGGGTAGTAGACGTGCTAGCGGGGGGGAGACGACTGCTTTTGCTTTGGCAAAATCAGCACTAGGTCTCCTGATGCATCTCCCCAATAGGGGGGCTCATCATCTAAACATTATGAGCCAGCCCCTAGGAGACCCATTCCACTGTTCGATCCATGCCTCCTACCATACACTGTGGATGTGGATGGTGCCCTCGTGGATGGATGCACGAGGAAAGAAAGTCATGAATCGTATGCATGTACTTGCAACCTAAAGTTTGTAAACACCTTCAAAAAGTGGAAAGCACAAGATGAACTTTCTAAGTAATATGTTATCTATGTGCTTAAGTCGGAGTTCCCCATGCCACATGCGGGTCTGCACTTCTCCGAGGAGTGGATGAGGCAGCGCATCAAGATTTTTCTCTCTAATAGGAGAGAAAATATCAAGAGAGTGGCAAAAAACAATTTGGAGAAGCCTAGCATGTGACGGCTAAGGAGTGGAGACATGCACACATAGCTTCGTGAGAAAGCACCCAACAGGTGCTTTTCAACAACAAGCGATGGTGGCGAGTGCTTCCTGACTAGAGAAGCGAGGGGCTTTGCACTTCGGCTCCGGTAGGAAATCCTGCTTTCTTGCTTGTTTCGTAAGTATCATTTCTTCTCTCCTTTCATTTAATTTTGTACTATATTGTTTTCTTGAAATAATTGTATATTTTCTTAATTATTTTTTATAGAGGGAGGTTATTGGGCATGATCCAACAAAGGAGGAATATGACTATGGGTATAGAGCTCCCCATCCGCAATTGTGGGCGTGGATGTGTACGCGAGGTGTATGCTTGGATGAGTCCGTTTTGGGGACTCAAACTGATGAGGTAATGTGTTGCTTAAACCATTCTCTTTTCTACGTCTAATTGTATTTTAATGCTCTTGCTTACGTTACGCTTGATGGAATGTATGCAGGATGAAGGGGAAGAAGAAGAGGAGGATGCAAATTATCAATGCACGTGAATCAAGTAAAGAGGACGAGCAATCGAATGATGAAGATCACTCGGAATCTGATGAGGATTCCAGTTAGACACCCACCTCTTCATACCTCTTCATTACATAAACTTTATAACAATTTATGACATATAATAACTTTTTGAGCTCAATTGCATTCACCACAATTTATTCACCACAATGTATGTCTTTCTTATATCTATGTTTGTGTTGCAAATCTTAAACTGTGATTGTGTTTTAGTTTTAAATAAAAGAGCTAGGGCAGACTGGGGAGTCTTGTGTAGACTCCCGAGTCTGCCCTAGCTCTTTTTTTGCTGTGCAGAGCGTTCGCTCTGCTGCTGAGTAGCGAAAATATAAGGCACTACTGAGCAGCGATATTTCGCTGGGCGCGGAATAGCAAAATATCACTATTGAGCAGCGATATTTTTGCTACTATTTTCACTACTGAGCAGCAAACGTGTTCCACTAAAAATAATAGTGTTTCTAGAGGCAAAAATGGCATTACACCTAGTTGCCCTTCTAGTTATAAAAACACTTCTTTTTTCGTTGTTAGACCCTCATTCTGTTGTAGAGTGAATGAGTTGAGTTTCACCACCTTCAAGAGTGAACTCTGGGAGTCACTACCTGGTTTATTTGAGCATGATTCATCTTTTTCAGAGGTATGTCATGTTGTATGCAATCACACTTATATAAAATAGCAGCCACCTCTCTCAGAAAGGAGTACTAGTCTAGAGAGCTTAGTGGAAGTTTCTATAGCAAGAGGAGAAAGTGCTGGTTTAGGGAGAATAGATGAGTCTCTTGGGTTATGTGCCAAGACGGAGAGCTTGAGGGTGGACCCTTCACACACTTTGCATCACGTCTAATGCTCAAGTTAGGACATTGCATGAGTAATAACCAAACTCGGGAATTACACGTGGCATGGCATGTGTACTGCCCGTGTAGGGCAGTACACTTGGTGAGCCACATGTACACACACACACAAACATATATATGTATGTATATGTATATGTATATGTATGTGTATATGTATATGTATATGTATGCATGTGTGTGTGTGCGTTTGTGTGTATATATATTTAGGAGAACAAATGAGTGGCATATGTGACCGATGCAAGTTACTTATTCTCTTCACCACTCCATTATGGGAGAATATTTGACTATCCCAAAATGTAAGATCAAAATCATCCTGTTGCCTTGGCATGATAGCAGCGACCTTGCTACAATTTGGCACCAAATACTACCTTGATGTACAACGTGTCTCACAGATTACCATCCTTAACTCTACATGTGGATTACTTTCCAGAAATTCTCCCATACACTGAAACACATTAGCATATGGATTACATTCATGCATCATTTCTTGCATCGTTCCCAACACATCCAGATCCAACCGAGGCATACCATCTAAATGATTTTGTAACTCATGTTCTGTGTCATACACATATAGTTGTGCATATTGTGGATTGTCTTCTTGTGTCTAGTTGGGTAACAATGTTCCAACATGATGATACAAACTACCATGGATTTGAAAATTATACACACTTGTATTTCTACCAAATCTTTCATCAACATGAGCACCGAGCGAAACAAAAGACAAGGCATTATTTTAAGATCGTATATCCTTTTGGAATAGCTTTCTTTTATCATCATCACCAAGTGAAAACACTTTTATAGCCTCAAGGGGATTCTTTAAGGCCACTACAACACAACCCACACATAGTGATGCTTGTTGCATCGTTATGGTGTGTTGCTTATGCGACTTCAGTAGAGATGCCCAGACGTCACATAAGGGACCAAAAAACATCTCTTAAGCAACGAAAAAAGCATTGCATATGCGACGCCTGCTGATTGGGCGCATCGCTTAAAAGACGTGTGTCTGAGGGCGTTGCTTAAATGATGACGGGCAACACATAAGAGACATTATTCAACGAATATTTTAAATGAATAAAAATTCATAGTTCTCTCTATCGCTCTAGCATGTATGTGCTTTGGAACAACCGTTCTCTCTATCTCTTTGTGTTGCTCATTACAATACTTCTCTCTCTCTCTCTCTCTCTCCCACAGACATACATATGATATCAAAGTAGTCATTTTCTCTCTCTCTCTCTCTCTCTCTCAGGTGGAGCACACAAGTGTGCAAAGATCAATTCAACCTGGCAGATTATAACACCGGTAAGCAATTTACATTTGTGCACAAAGTTGAACAAAAATTAAAGCTCATGTAAATATATGTACGTGTACAAGAGTACAAAGTATATAAAGTGATCAAATGTCTATAAATGGTAAAATATGATGAGTACAAATAGTAGAATATGAGGCGAACATTGTCTACCTAATCCTATACTCATGTCTATGGGTAATAGTACGTATAACTATGTACAACGCCTCAAAATACAAAAAAAAGCTAGAGATATAGAGAAAGTCGATCTACCTCTATCATCTCCTCATCGCCGTGCAACATAATTTGTTAATGTTTGAGTACTTTAATTAGAAGTCAAATGAAATTTAATCTAAATTACTTATAAAAGTAGCTGGTGGAGGTAGATAGGTCTTCAAATACCTATAGGTGGCTATCTCTATCTCCTAAGTAGTGGGATCACGACCATAGTCCTTCACCTGTTATTTAAAAACCACATGAGTTATTGGGTTGATATAAAGAACATATGATACATACCTACATGCACATCAAAGATAAAATGTGAACATACAAAAGTGGCAATGAAGCTCTTCTTATACACATCCTACCAAGATGTGATGTATGCCTAGCCTGTAGCCTAGCTCATGCTACATTCTATAGACATATGTTCGGAATCAAAAAACATGAGTAAATAGACATAAGATGTAAGATAGACATTAGTACATAGCTAGAGAGTAAATATTGCATACCTACTATTGATCCCAATGTGTCCTGAGTTGCATCTCTTGCGGTCAAAAGGCCCTCCACAACTTAGGATGCATACTAGTGGGGTGGGTATTCTCCGCCACTGCAAAATATCTCCTACACATTTTGAAGTCACATCCAAGAAGTTACAATAAAAATAACTGTGAATTGTGAAACATCCACCCATCAAGTTGTCACCGAATTTCATATCACATAGACATAGGTTGCAATAAACAATGAGTCCATTTATATAGACTACAACTAGAGATAATACTTTATCAGTTCATTTGATGCAAAAAAATGAACATGCTATGAATACTTTTACTACAAACTCATACATAACTGACTTGAAGGATTAGCTATTGTAATTTTTATTTTGTTCCAATGTCAAACAGGTTCCAACTCATCCTCTAGTACACCACCTCCTCTAACATGCCTACGAGGTCCTGTGATAGGGTGAGGAGGTGTATCCTTGTCTCCATTGATAACTTCTGTGATGTTCTCTAGATCCGTGCAGTATGAAGCTGATGAAGCACAAAAATACTATGAGCAGAGAGTTCCATGTTGGTGTGTGAATTGTCATTTGTGGAGGAGGTAAGTTCACCTCCACCCCCCCACATGACCTATTGCATGTCCTCTCTCTCTCTCTCTCTCTCTCTCTCTCTCTCTCTCTCCTACTTCCCTGCACTCTCCTACACCACCATCTTTCTTGCTTTCATGATTTCTTATAGATGCATAGTGTTCTAATCTATTTTTGGGGGTTTTTTGTAGGTTGCATATCTCCACCCCCCACATGATCTATTGGTTGTCCTCTCTCTCTCTCTCTCTCTCTCTCCTACATCCCTACACTCTTCTACTCCACCATCTTTCTTGCTTTCATGTTTTCTTACACTTGCATAGTGTTTTAATCTTTTTTTTTGGGTTCTTTTTTTGCAAGTTGCATATCTCTACCATCTATCTCTAATCTCTCAGAGGTAAGCCCCTTTTTCCTCTCCCTAATCTCTCCATATTTATTTGATTTTATGCTTTGAAAATGTAGTTGATTAGTGATGCGTTAACTCTGACAACTGTACCCCCTAATCTCAAAGGTAAGCCTTCTAGTCTTTTGCTCTTTTTTAAATATATTTGTCACATGTTCATACTCTCTTGCATAACCTACATAACCACATCCATGCACATATGTAGATGGAGGACACCATATATAGCCGAGAAATCACCCCTGACATTACTTCCCAACCAACTGGCCCACCTATCCCACGTGTCATGAGCGTTGACCAGTTTTTTTCCTTCATTGCACAAGCCACCCTTAAAGCAAGCACCATGGAGCCTATTTTATCCATGGAGAACCAGATGGAGGCCCATCGACAACCACGACCATGTTCACACCCACACCCATACCATCCCCTACTACTCAAACGCCCCCACCCTCGGGCCGTTCTTCCAACCGCAGTCGTGGTTTGCATTGTTGGGGTAGTGGTGGTTGTTGTGGTAGTGGTGGTTTGCATTGTTGGGGTAGTGGTGGTTGTTGTGGTGGTAGTGCCAGGGATGCACCTCCAGGTGAGCGTCTACCCATACTGTAAGATTCCTCCCCCAGCCTCAGGATGTCCAGTATCCTCCCCTGTAATTCATTCCCCTCTTCAGAAATATAAAAGATCTTGTTTCTACCTGTTTTGGCCTAGAGAGAGAAAATATTCTAGAGAGATAATATTCAGATTTTAAATATTTTTGGATAGAAAAATACCTCATCTTATTAAAATAAGTTCCCCTGAAATAGAAGCTCAAAAAGATTTTCAGAAGGTGCATTAGAAATTAAGTATAATCTGTTCAAGAGGCATTATCGTGGGGGTGAAGATTTTTTCAAAATTTTAAATTAAGGTTCCTATGGACCAATAAGATTCATCCAAATGTAGGGAGGATATAAATAAAGAAAAAAAGAAAAATCTCCCAAAAATGAGTAAATACTCACATAAGATGAAGAGTTGACTAAGGACAAGGTTAATAGTTAAAAAAGAGAGATATTTAGATGAAATGATGCATTTTTGACACCTCTGCATGGGAAAATTTCCCTCATGAAGAGGGTGCCTATTTCACATGCTTGAATGAGTTTTAAACTCCCAAATAATGAGATATTTTCATCTCTCCTCTCTCCTGTTTCAACTAGATCCAAAAAGTGACCAAAACTGACCCAAAAATGGTCAAAAATTGACCAAATTGATCTGGAAAATTCTAGAATTAGTTGGCTTGGTTAGAGGCTCACTTTTTCCTATAAATAGAAGCCCTCCCCTTTGTTGAAACTTAATAGTGTTTTATGCACTGTTACTCTACTCCTCCCAAGCCAAGAACTGTGAATTTATTAATAATTCACTAGTTTTTAACATTTCCCTCTTCCAAAGATTGGTGGCCACTCTTGTTACAAACAAGAATTGAACCCTCAAACCATCAAGCCAAAGGAAAGCTCCAAGAAATTATGTAAGTAGACATTCTTGTATTTTTCTTTATTGATTTTATGTTTTTCTAATGTTTATGATTGTTTGAAGTGATAAATGGATGTTATGCCTTGATCGAAACTTCTTAGAATCAACCCTTCTTTATCCTAGTTAAGTGAAAATTGTTGGAATTAAACTTTTTATAATGTTTTCTCTTTTATAAGTGAATTTTGATTAGTATAGATTATTTTAAATCAATTAGAGTTAATTGTTAAGACAAAATTAAGTAGGAAAAAATAAAAAATAGTCAACCATACAAAGGAGGCTATGGCAAAATTTTTGGAAATAAGAATTATCTTTTATTATACTAAAAGAGTAATTCCTATCAATTCTATACTCTAAAAGGGTCATTTTCATGCATAGAAGATGCATGTTGACTATTATTATTCTTATGCATAAAGAAATAATTTTCTTTTATTATGAAAGTGTTACTTTCATCAAAATAGATTTTTATGCATAAAGGAATAATTTTCTTTTATTATGAAAGTGTTACTTTCATCAAAATAGATTTTTATGCATAAAGGAATAATGTTCTTTTATTATGGGAGTGTTACCTTCATCAAAATAGATTTTTATGCACAAAGGAATAATTTTCTTTTATTATGAAAGTGTTACTTTCATCAAAATAGATTTTTATGCACAAAGGAATAATTCTCTTTTATTATGAAAGTGTTACTTTCATCAAAATGGATTTGTATGCATAAAAGATTATTTTTTTATTATAAAAGTGTTACTTTTGTTATATTTGATTTTTATGCATAAGAGGATGCATAAAAGAAATTATTATAAAAGTGTTACTTTTAACAAAATTTATTTTTATTATAAAAGTGTTACTTTTAACATATTTGATTTTTATGCATAAAAGATTATTATTTTTATTATAAAAGTGTTACTTTTATCACATTTGATTTTCATGCATAAAAGATTATTTTTTTAATTATAAAAGTGTTACTTTTATCACATTTGATTTTCATGCATAAAAGTATGCATAAAAGATTATTTTTTTAATTATAAAAGTGTTACTTTTATCATATTTGATTTCATGCATAAAAGATTATTTTTTTAATTATAAAAGTGTTACTTTTATCGTATTTGATTTTCATGCATAGAAGTATGCATAAAAGATTATTATTTTTAGTATAAAAGTGTTACTTTTGTCATAATTGATTTTTATGCATAAATGGGTGCATAAAAGATAAATTTTTTATACTAAAGTGTGATTTTCATCATAAATGATTTTATGCATAAATTAGATGCATAAAAGAAATTATTTTATATTAAAAGTGTGATTTTCATCATAAATAATTTTATGCATAAATTAGATGCATAAAAGAAATTCTTTTTATATTAAAAAGAGTGATTTTCATCATAAATGATTTGTATGCATAAATATATGCATAAAAGATATATTTTTTTATATTAAAAGTATGATTTTCATCATAAATGATTTTATGCATAAATAAGATGCATAAGAGAAATTCTTTTATTCTAAAAGTGTAATTCCTACTAAATTGGATTTATGCATGGAAAGATGCATAAAGAATTTATTTTTAATCCAAAAGTGTTATTCTCATCAATTTTGATTTTATGCATAGAAAGATGCATAAAGAAATCTATTTTTAGTTCAAAAGAGTTATTTTCATCAATTTTGATTTTAGGCATAAGAAGAAGCATAAAAGATTGAATTTGAATTCAAAAGTGTCATTCTCATTTAAAATGAATTTATGCATAGGAAGATGCATAAAAGATTGATTTTTATTTCGAAAGTATTATTCTCCTTAAAATGGAATTTATGCATAAACAGATGCGTAAAGAAATCTTATATCAAAAATAAGAATTCTCTTGTATTCTATAAATAGATATGAGGATGTGAAATAAATTAGATAGATGAAAATGATCGAAGAATGAATGTAGATATGGATGTGAATGTATGGATGTAGATGTATGAACGTAAATGTATGGATGTGGATGTGGATGTATGTATGTGGATGAGAAAATGGATGTATGGATGTAGATATGAATGTGAATGTATGGATGTAGATGTGAATGTGGATATGCGTATGGATGTAGATGTGAATGTGGATGTATGAATGTGAATGTGGATGTGTGGATGTGGAAATGGAAGTGTGGATGGATGTGGATGTGGATGGATGTGGATGTATGAATGTGGATGTGGATGTAGATGTGGATGTGGATGTGGATGTATGAATGTGGATGTGAAAATGGATGTATGGATGTGGATGTGAATGTGGATGTGGATGTGGATGTGGATGTGGATGTGTATGTATGAATGCGGATGTGGATGTGGATGTATGGATGTGGAAGTACGAATGTGGATGTGTATGTGGAATAATGAATGCAAATGTGTATGTGAAATGATGTGACGTCGATATGAGTGAATAGATGAGAAGTGATGGCATGTGAATAAATGATATGTGATGTGAATGAATCTGAGGTGATGAGATAAAAAATGATGTGATTGGATAAGAATGAGTACACATATGAATGGAATGTGGAATAAGTAATGTGGATTGATGAGGGATAATGTGGAAAGACGAGAGTTCATTATAGAAACTGTATTTGTAAATGACTCTTTTATGTCAAGAATGCTGGGGAAGCATTTTGACCATCTTGTGATTAAGGTCGTGGAGACCTAACTGATAAAGTTACTGCTAACGGAGAGTCAATGGAGGACGTCTCGCGTAACAAGGTCGACCGAGGTCTTGACCAGCCTCGGTTCGATTTAAATGGTGAGCTTCCGGTACGGTGGATAAGGGACCAAGGAAGCGGCCTATGAGTGAAGCGCTAGGTGACCTGCGAAGGATCCTAGAGGGTGTTGACCATACGGTGCTCGGGCTCTAGGTCACCAAAGATACCCACACGTGCATCGTGGAAGATATTGGAACAAGGAGTAAGAGTTGTTTTCTGAAACCGGGCATGGATCTGGTTGATTGACCTTGCTGGTCCTCAACGGATGAGACCATGGCTCTTTTATATGGATCTGTTGGTTGATCTTGCTGATCTTCAACAGAGATTCCATCTTGATTTTTATAAGTGATTTTATTGCCGAGTACTATGAGCTAGGAACTATGGAAAAGGCCCCTGAGTGGACAGGTGGTGAGCGTTCTGGTTGCCAATGATGCCCTAGATACTCTGCTGAAGGAATGACCGGAAATTAAGATTCAGTCGGATATTTTGGAGGATTGTGATCAGTGATATAATGGTTTCATTAAAAGATTGTTTTAAAGATAGCTGATGCTCCTGAGAAAAAGGCAATTTCATTTTGGGTGTGTAAGTGGTGTGACTAGTTTTGTGTTTGCATGAACTTCCGGCTAGGGGGCCTGGGAACTCTTTTCCCTGGTACCTGGGACAAAACCTAACCAAATTCCAAGTTGGATCCCATCACTACAGTGGTTGGATGGTTGGCTAACCCATGGGACTGGATGGGGTTAGGCTGGATGGATCGGTAAATCGGGACTCAATTTCTGTTTAGTTCGATAGATGAAGTAAATCCGGGACAAAAATTGTTCTATGGAAAAAGAATCAACGGCTGTGCCTCTCGATGAGGAAAAAAGCGTTGGTCTCTATGATCCAAGTGCAATCTGTCTCTTGATCTGACTATGGAACTTACGAGTTTGGTCAGATCAGTTCAGTTAGTTAAGGCTTTTGACTACGTTAGGGAAAAGATATCCGGTGGAATCGCCTGTGCTTTCCGGGCAAAGGAAGTTTTTTCGAGTTTGGTTTTGGAAAGACCGACGGATTAGTTTCTTGTCCGGATATCCGTGCGCGAGGCCCCGAGTGTGGGACCTTGCCCCGTGCAAGAAGTGCTACTTCCGTTGCTAGCACCTAGAATCCGTTGCATGGCGGGGACGGGGGACCTTACACATACATAGTGTGGCCGACACCCCCATCGCATCGCGTCGATCTAGTCGGCGTTTTGGTAGTAGCCCTCTCCCTAGTGGAGATCATCAACTTTACACGATGTGGGAAGGGAAGATCATGCTTGATGATGTAGGTTATGTGATGTGGAATCATGTGAGGGAGCTATGACGTGGCATAGTGGTTGCCCATGACACTCTGACCAAATTCATCCACCTCCCATCAGAGAAGAAAACAAGAATCTGTTAATCAAATCAAGAATGAGTTCAAGCCTTTCCCCGATAGCAAGGAAGTACCTAACAAGTGGATCTACGATCCCATGAGAGATTGTATGAAACACAAGAGGTTCGATGTCACCCAAGCAGTGAAAACGGGGGGAGAAAGCCTTGGTTTTGTGACCAAGAGAAATAGGATGAGGAATCACGAAGAAAACCCTCAACGATATGCACAACAAGAGGGAGCAACGACCAAGCGACTAGAGAGAATGGGGAGCTTGCACCTCGCAAGCAATGGATGGGACTCATTCTATGAGTATTTTGTAAGTATCCATGATTTTTGTAGCCTCTCATTTGTATACCAACTAGTGTATAGTTGTATGTTTTTATTTATTTTTTGTTTTCATGTATACAGGAGAGGGTGGCTAGACACCAGGCCACCGAGCTAGAGAAGAGTGATACATTCAAATATGGCACTTATGCCTTGCTTGAGGGCATTGAGCAAGACACGCGAAATGTAGATTGGACATTTGTGGTTTCGGTAAGTGCTTCATACCATATGCCAATTTGAGGGTTCAATAAGTTTGTATATGCTAAAACACTGTTGCGAGCAAAATAGGTAGCTGCCGAGGGCTACCTAAAAAGATTCCCTCTCAAAATATGTGAAATCTCAAAAATGGCTTAAAAACATAGTTTTTTGAAAACACATCTAGAATTCCATATATAAATTTAAAAATTACATGAATTTTGTTATTTTTTTCAAGACGACTGAGAACACGTGTGACCTTCGTAGATTTATAAACTACTGTTGTTTGTGACATAAAAATAAACTTGACTTACAAAATGACATAGGAGTCTATATAACTTAAAGAAATATCAATCTTTTTCAAATAAAAATTTATTTTATAAATTTCATGAATGTAAGACACTTTTTTTAATGGACTTTCTTGGGACAAATTCTACCACTATGCATAAATATGCACATTATTTGACAAGCACTCAAAAAATATTATCCTTGAGTCTATTTCTAGACCCAAATAACAAAGCCTTTAGTATATACTTACCTTGACAGTGTGTATGATGTAATTATTTGCTCTATTATATATAAGCAATTAATAGTGGGCATGATATACAACCAATGTTAAGAGATTAAAAAGGTCAACTTATAGGTGTGAAAAGGTAGACTTCTATTCACATATATATGTAGAAGATGGTAACTATGGAGGCTCTGAGTAAACCTAAGCATGTTAAAAGAGTAGAAAATTGGAATATTTTTTTGGCAGGACAATCTTAAAGCAAGACATCATATAGCCTATGGGTGTAAATTTTGACCCACATAGGCATTTTTTTTCATGAAGGAACTTTTCGTTATGCAATAAAGATAAGGATAGTAGGAAGAAATTATAGCATATATCATGTACATATGTGGTGGTGGAAAAAATTCATATTATGTATATGTTAATGTTTGATGTAGATAGCCATCATCATGAACGTGAGCTCTGAACCCACGCTTGCGGAGATGACGATGGGATTTGCGCTGCCCGAGATCTGTTACTGTGATGTAGTGCTTTTGCTGCTGGTGGTGCTGGGCACCCCGCTTGTTTACACGCTGTGGACGAGCGTGGTGGTAGGCATGTGGTGGCGGCCTCGGCGCATCAGGCAGATGTTTGAAGCGCAGGGGGTGAAGTGCATGCCCGGCCGCTTCCTGTATGGCAACCTCCCAGAGTTTGTGGCCATCGGCAGAGATGCCCGCTCCCTCCCCATGCCTCATCTCTCCCATGACATCGCCCCCCGCATCCTGCCCCACTACTACAACTGGTCCAAAACATACAGTTATAAGCTTCATTTTCTTTTAACACTATCAGATAGATATTACTCTCAATTGTCACCCTGCCCAACTCGTAAATAGGGCCTGCAAGCATCTTAACAATAGGTGGCGAGTCTCATCTTGTCATCTTCTTCCTCTAGTTCCTGGTCATCCTTGAGAAGGGCTGCCCTCTTCACTTCCTTGTTTCTTCTTCTTTTGCTCCTTGACCTTGTAGGGTTTACTCTCAGTTGGTTGCTTCTCCTTATTTGCTTGTTTATTGACGGCTTGCTGGCTTGTAATATGGCTTCATCATTACTCACCATCATTGGGGACTCACTCAGTCCAACCCCCATCTACTAATTGATATTGTTCACTGAATAACCTCCAATTATTACAAGTCCACAGTGTTAGATATGGATAGGAATTGTTGAGATAAAACGTGGTGTATGAGATATGTGAAGGAGATTCACTCAAAGAATATAAGAAAATATCTTGTTTATTAAGTTGTTTATGAATACAACTAGGCCTCTTGCTCAATACAAAATGCCTCCTAGCTTCACCTTTAAATAGGTGAGCTAGTGGACCTTAAGTCCCTTCACACACACCTTTCTCCTCCCCTTTTACATAACCTTAGTCTCTTAATACCCCCCCTCAATACCAACTATGAAAATAATTAGAATAGGTGGTATTGGACATAGGATGCCTTTATAACATTAGGCGTACAGGGTTAGGAATATAGGTGTGGTTACATTGAGATTTAAAACAATTTCTCATCAGTGGAGTTAGAGAGGCTGATACAAAGTTAGCCCTCTGACTCTTTGTTAGGATATTTAGAAGTGATATGTCCCGTTTGTTTACACTTGTTACATTTTTGTTGGGATATTTGATCCAACAATTATTTGCCAAATGACCCACCTTTTTGCAATGGACACATCTTACTTTGATCACTTGATGTGACAAAGCTTGTTCGATATTTGATGAAGTTGTTGCATTTAAAGATTCAGCTCCTCCCTTTGGCCTCTTTTCTTCATAAAGACAAGATTGAATGACTCCTTCAAGGGTGGGATTAGGTATGTTCTTCAGGGTGGTGACTAAGGTGGGGTACTCCTTCTTGACTCCTTTTAACAAAACAGCCACTATATCATCTTCATCCATTCTCGCATTCACTGATCATCAAGTTGAGCTATAAGGCCCTTCAAGTGAGAGATGAAGGCTCCAATGCCGTCTCCCTCTTTGAGTTCCAAGCTGAAAAATTCAGTTTTAAGTGAGATCTTGGAATTCTTACCACGAGCTCCATAGAGCTTATCAAGCTCATCCCATTTCTCCTTTGTAGTCGGAAGCTGGTCACATGGTGAATGAGAGCCTCATCAAGATGAAGCATGATGATGGCTTATGCCCTCTCATCATCTTCAGTATCTTCAGCCTTAGTTTGATCAATAACCTTGGTGCCGGAGATGAATGGCCAAAAACCTTTGGACATCATCTTGTACTTGACAAAGACTTGCCAAGTGTGGAAGCCCTCTCCCGAGAACTTCTTGATTTGGGTGTTGTCCTTTGACATTGGTTATTGAAGGAGAATATTAGAGAGTAATGGGCTGATTTATAAAGAAGAAAAAACCAGAAATTTGTGATGATGTGGCTTAAGTAGAGAGAGAAAGGCTTATGAGAGTGCAACAACCTTTAATCAAGTCAAGGATGTTTCTTAAAAAAGGAGTTTAAGTAATTAAGCTTATGGTTTAGCACTTAGGGTTTGTGCCCAACCATCAATACTCATTGAGAGAGCTTAATTAGTGTTAAAGAACACTTTCTTTGGTGATTAAAATTACCATTAGTGTTTAGCAACACTATTAGTGCTTAAAAACATATTATTAGTATCTAATGATACTTGTACTGGTGATTAGATTCACCATTAGTGTTCACGAATACACTTAGTGTTTAAAAAAACTCTTAAGAGGCTCTCCGTTGCTAGATTAATAGCATGATTAGTGTTAATCAACACTTATTAGTGTTTATGAACACTTTTAATAAAAGCTTGAGTAAGCTTCCATGGAAAAACCAGTAGTAGGCACCTGGTTTTTTCCTTCCCACGAGCTTTCTACGTCTTCATTTCAGCTGAGATTTGAGCTGTGGACCTGTGAGGTTTAGTGCTTCAAAAGCCCTAAGCTAATGTAGCTTGAAGGACACCACACAAGGTGAATTCGTGTACGACATTCAACGCTATTGAAAAACGCACTTGTCTACAAGAAACACAATGCCGAGTTGTACCACGCGCATATCGCCACTATGAATAGCTGGGCTGAAGCGCCTTTAGCTGAGGATGATTTCTCCAGAAGAAAGCAGACATTGAAACACTTTTTACAGCCCTCCCCACGTCCTCCACTGATGGCTGGTGCAGAGAGGCTATGAAGATTGAGAAGAAAAGGTTCAAAAAATGGAGAACTTCCACCACACAACCTAGCTCAAGATAAAACGTGGTGTATGAGATATGTGGAGGAGATTTACTCAAAGAATACAAGAAAATATCTTGTTTATTAAGTTGTTTATTAATACAACTAGGCCTCTTGCTCAACACAAAAGGCCTCCTAGCTTCACCTTTAAATAGGTGAGCTGGACCTTAAGTCCCTTCACTCACACCCTTCTCCTCCCCTTTTACATAACCTTAGTCTCTTAATAGGAATCTCATCGCTTCAAGACCTCATGAAATAGGGGGATGTTTGATAGTCCAAAGTTGTGTCCATAACTCAATGTTCCTATAATCCACACACCCCTCAGCTCTAGCCTCTACACACACACACACACATGCACATACACAGTTTTCTTATTATTGCTGGTTTGCTATCATGACAGGTGAGCTCTTTGTGCATTGGTTTGCTTCTGAAGCTCGACTCATCCTAAGAGGACCAGGCCAAGGAAATATTGTCCAACAAATCTGGGCATTATCAGAAGAATCGTGCAAGGCCTGATACTAGAGACTTGGGGGGAAATGGGCTGCTGGCTTTGGAGAGCGAGAAGTGGGCTCAACATCGACGCATCATGAACCTAGCCTTCTTTCTTGAGAAACTGAAGGTAGCCTCAACTTCTAATATATGCAGCAAGTTCTGTGATAGCGATAAGATTCATGTCGTCTGCCATGATATGTGAACATAACATTTTCCATAGCATGGGACACATAACGTATGCCATTATACATGACACATAGATG
The DNA here is from genome assembly GCF_041138505.1 of Cibotium barometz. Classification (NCBI taxonomy): domain Eukaryota; kingdom Viridiplantae; phylum Streptophyta; class Polypodiopsida; order Cyatheales; family Cibotiaceae; genus Cibotium; species Cibotium barometz. The sequence goes on from NC_141095.1 coordinate 19,043,058, forward strand.
ACACATAGCATGTGACATTACATATGAAATAAAATTATCTGATTTATATCACTTGTGTTTTGAGGGTGACTGGAGTGCAACATTGTGAATACCTTTTCATGCAAGGGTTTATTGAGCCTAACATCATGGTTGGGATCATGTACACTAGTCCATGGCTCCTACGATGGCCGGGTGTACGGTTGCAATGATGGAAAAATGGGAAGCCCGAGTGGAGAAAGAAGAGGAGATTAATGTTCATGCAGACTTTAGAGCTCTGACAGCTGATATTATTGCTCACACTGCATTTGGGAGCAGCTTCACAGAAGGCAAGCAAGTTTTTGAAATGCAGCATGAGCAGCAGATGCTCTTAGACGAGGTCAATCGCACTGTATATATCCCTGGATCAAGGTGAGAAGCTGAGAGCAGAATTAATGGCTTTCCAGTTCTCAATGTCCAGAATGCTCTAAACATATGCTTTTTGACTTTTCTTTGAGGCAGATTTCTCCCAACTGCGCGAAATCGGTACCGCTGGAAGCTCAGCAATAGAATTGCCAAGGTCCTTGGCCAACTCATTGAAAAGCGCCTAGAGTCCTCTGATATTGGTCGTGGAGACATGTATGGCAACGATTTGCTTGGCCTGATGATGGCGGCTAACAAGGGAGATCTCCAGGGATTGATGAAATCATTGATGAGTGCAAGACCTTCTTCTTTGCAGGGCATGAGACGACATCAACGCTGCTGACTTGGACATTTCTACTGCTTGCAAGCAGTCCGGAATGGCGTGTTAGGGAGGAGGTGCATGTGGTGTGCGGGACAACAGAGCTACCGACAGCCGAGTCGGTAAACCATCTAAAATTGGTAAGTGGCAGATGATCAGATGATCAGCCTAGTTGACCGTGGCTTGAAAAACAAGAAAAACTGAGAATGTAATGGCTAACAAAGCATCTTTGCTTGCAGGCAGGTATGGTGCTGAATGAGGCACTGAGATTGTACCCTCCAGTAGTGGCCATGCTTAGGAAAGCAGGCACTGATATGAAGCTGGGGAAGATCGAAGTCCCAGCAGGGACGACGTTGGTAGTGCCAATAATTGCTTGGCACCATGACCAGCGGTATTGGGGTCCGGATGCTAACGAGTTTCGTCCTGAGAGGTTTGGAGGGGGTGTTGCCAAGGCAAGTGCAGTGGCTGGGGCTTTTATGCCATTCTCCATGGGGCCACGCAGCTGCATAGGGCAGACATTTGCCATGCTCGAGGCCAAAGTGGTGCTCGCCTCCATCTTGCAACGTTACAGTTGCCGCGTCTCCCCTAACTACCGCCATGCCCCCACCACTGTCTTAATCATGCAGCCGCAATTTGGAATGCCTCTCATCTTTGAAAAGCTCTAAAAATCAGCCGGTAGATCTCAAACGTCTCATGCAACATCATGCAAGATCTATATATGTAACTCGGCCTCATACAATAATAAAAAACATGCTAGTTTCCCTATATCACGTCTCTACGTTTATGGTGGTACAACATGTGCAGTAGCCCCCAAGGTGGAAAGAGAAAAATCACCTTATCTATTTCTTTCTGGCCCGACTTTGTGGAGGAAGCCGGTGGTGGGAAGGAGGAAGCGCAAGCCAGTGTGACGGTAGCTGGGGGATCTCTCTCCAACGTGGTCACGAGAGCAAGAAAGAGAGAGAGTAGCCATGTGCTCTCTCGCCTTGTCAGAAGCAACCGATAAGTGGGGGCGATTGCTCGTCGACTATCAGCAATGGGCACAGCAGCAAGCCATATTGGCATGCTGTTCGTCGACTGTAAGCAGTGGGCACAACAGCATGCCATATTGCCTTTAGTCAAGTGAGCACCACCCAACAATGGCTCACGGTGCACCAACAGTGCAACTCCGCAACACAACCAACGACTGGCAGCCTGCCCACGCAAGATCGAGTGCTTGAGAGAAGGTTCAAGCAACAAGAGCCCAACAGAGCAAAGCGCACCAGCAAAAGCAAGGAAGGAGTGTCACCTTATCTCTCCCTCTCTCTCCTGTATGAGGAATCTTTATCCCATGCGCGGATAGTCACCTGCAACAATAGCAAAGGGGGGTCATGAAGCTTGAACGACACTGGGCATGAACCTCTGAGCAAAACAACAACCAAAGATTTCTCGCGCTCTCTCCCTCTCTTGTGCGTTGCCATTCGATAGGTGGAAGGCGTTGGTGTACCACCCTGGCTACGCAAGGAAGCGGAAATGTTGGCATTAGCAGCAAGTTTTGGACGCACCACCATCTCTCTCTCTCATATCGATGAGACCGCGTCTCTCTCTCTCATTAGCAAAGTTTTGGATGTACCACCATCTCTCTCTCTCATTAGTAGCAAGTTTTGGACGTACCACCATCTCTCTCTCTCTCTCTCTCTCTCTCTCTCTCTCTCTCTCATATGGATGAGACCGCGTCTCCAGCGCTCATAGACCAAGATGACACAATCTCCTTCTGGTTCCTGAGGGACCATGGATGTTCCCATTGACATCGTTGTTGATGTTTCCTTGTCTATAGATGACCCCCTAGATCCATCCGCAATGACGGACATCATGGAGTTAGTGGACAAGAAGCCCTTACAAGCTGATGACACTAACTGTAAGAATTAATTCAAGGATGATCTTCTCGATGATGAGGATGCCTATGGAGATGATATTCGTCCCATGGATGTGGAGTTAGAGGGAGAGATGGATATCTCGAGGGATTCCATAGCTTAGTTGTTTGCAAGGACCAACGCATTGGAGAGAAAACAGATTGAGATTTTTTCCATGCTTAGGAGTATTCATGCCCGTTTGGACTCTAGTTGTGCTACTCTCGTAGGGAGTGTTGTTGCATGTCGAGATCTGCATAGAAGAGGGTGCATTTTTCTTCTACCGAGAGGACATAGTGCCTCGAGTAGGATTGTGGGCCGGAGTGCCTGCGAGGCAGTCCCCAGTGATTTCTAACACTCCAACATAAAGCAAGCATAGACGCGCTGCATAGACGTGCAAGTTACGAGGGCGTCTATACTCACGTCTATAAACGCGTCTATAAGCATCTCTACTTTCTTTGAAACTAGATGCTCTTATAGATGCATAAGTTATGTTTGCGTCTATAGTCGCGTCTATAAATGCGTCTAGTTCCTTTGAAATTAGATGCGCTTATAGATGTGATTACAGACGCACTTATAGATGCAGTCTGCAATAATTTTCTCTTGCAAAGAAAAATAGAATCTTCAATCCTCAAAAATATCATTTGCTGAACTATGTGCATCAGATTTTGATAATATGCATGATTTTTTGGTGCATTTATATACAAATGAATCTCTAGAAAGCATAATTGCAAGGATAAATATGCTAAGGAAAGAGAAAAGAAATAGGTATAAATCGAGTAATGTGGTGAAAGGGATGGATACATGCAAAGGCTTAGGTATATCAAGTAATGCCATGAAAAACAATCCAAAGAACAATGATTCAATCCCCACATCTTTTTATTAAAGTGAAGCTTTTAAAAAAAATCTTGAACCTCCATGAAAAGCAATCCAAAGGTGAATGATTAAGTAATGCGACGAAAAGCAACATATCACAATAAATCTATACATGTAATCTCAAAAAGACATGAATCTATACATGTAGTCTCAAAAAGACATGAATCTATACATGTAATCTCAAAAAGGCATGAATCTATACCAAAAGAAAGACCATAGCCATAATAAAAGTACAATGAAAGAACTAGAGTTCAACCTTATCTTCAATGAGGTCAACCGTTGCTAAAGTATCTATCTCAATGTCTATGCTTATATCCAAATCTACAAAGAGATCCATCCCACTACTAGCCAATCGATATCGACAAGTAGAGGATGGTCCAATAACACGATCATCATCTCCAATGGCACGATCATCAATGCTTTCCAAGCTATCTCCCTCCATAGTTGAGTTGACATGCTCCTCCATATGCTCAATGTGGGTGAATGTACTATAAATGGCTCTTGAACATGGTGAGATTGGGATTATATGCCACCATCTCTTATTTGTCAATTATTGGTTGATACACAACCTATTCAAGCACATAGATACATTATACAAAAAATTATATCTTTACTATCTGTAAATGCATATATTATAACTACCAATAATTATACATACTTGTTCACAATGTTGTGGTAGCACTAGAGTCCCATCCTTTCCTTGCCAAAACTTTGTAGAGTCAATGGTTACAAAGCCACTTGCATGACACGTGATTGTTGCATTAGGACCTCTTTCCACCACCACATCCTTAAACCACTTGACATCCAAAATATATACAAAGAAGCTTCAAAAGTCAAGCTTAATGATATTTTGCATCAATCCACAATAATCATCCATGGCTCCATTGGCTCCCTCAAAGCTTGCAATTACCCCACAATCTTGGGTGTTCCTCTTCTCACCAATACTTTGTGTGCGAAAATGTTTACCCTCCGACCACAAAGCATTAAACATTGTGCACTATACCAAGACAAAAAAAATTATAAATACCTCAAAAAAAAATTTTCTCAAGTTTAACATACTAAAATATGATTGAGAACACAAGTATGTTTACCTTTTTGAAGCATCCTCGGGCATACTCCCACTCCTCCAATGTGATATGCATGTTTTCATCTTGCGCCACTCTCTCCATCAGATTCTCCTCATGTAGCCAATCTACATCAAGATCCTTGGGAAGTGATCGTAGGTACTCGGGGTATGGCACACTACGTCCATAGCGCTTATTACAGAATTCTGACCTTCCACTTTGTCTTCTTGCCTTTTCATCCTCATACTTTGCCACCCATCTTTTGAGTCACATCAATATTAAGCACACAACAGGTATTAAGCTTACTATGCATCTCTGTATCCATGACTTTGGTCTTTTCCTTTCCTTGAGGAACATGAGAGGTCATCCTTAAGTCTTCTTCATTGCTCCATAGGTGAGGGAGAGAGGGATCCACTTCCGCAAGGTATTCTAAGATATAAACAAGTGAAATTTGTACCAACTAACCCTCAATCATACTACCTTCTGGCTTTGCATTTTGCCTTACAAAATCCTTCAAGGTCTTCATGAAACATTCAAGAAAGAACATCCATTGAGCATGCGCAGTGCCACATATGGCAATCTAATCAATTAAATGAACCATAAGATGTAGTTGGCTTGTGAGAATTGACCGTGGGAATGTCTCCTCCGGCACCAAACAAACCACCTCCACCGCCATGACCCTTGCATAGTCAAGTGTACATGGATCGATTTCCTTTGAGCTCACATATCTACAATGTGAAACAATAAACAAATCATTTTGAGAAAAACGTGTGTAGAAAATTGGTGGTGAGGGTTTGGGGTACAAACCTTACAAGCTTCCCCATCTTATGAATCATCTCTCGCACTTTGTGGGATTCACAATTGGAAATGCTTGTAGGAAGAATAAACTATAAACATTTCTACACCATGATTAGATACATCATAATTGAACAAGTTAAATATGTACAACTTCAATGTTTCACTTACTTGAAGCATCTTGTGCCAATTGTGGGACTTCAAGCCATATACTTGCTTAACACCTCTCTTCTTTGTCTTTGTGAAGGCACCTTTTAAACACCTCATGCACCCCGTTGGAGTATGGAATGTAGTAATGGCATCTTTCACGAACTTCTCCTCCTTCTTTTTCAATATCCAAGGTGCTCGAGGTAGAATTGTCTTCCCATTTGGTCTCTCTCATGGCCAAGCTCTTTGCATCCTCTCTATGCTTTGTAAATCCTCTCTTACAAGAAGCAAGGAGTCCCGTGTTCCTCTCAAGTGCTCCCAAATGTTAGATGCGACATTCTTGAAGATGTGCATTGGATCAAGAAGATGGCTGATTTTGAGGCTCGTCCAATATGGTCGGCGAAAGAAGATAGAGTACCTTATCAAATAACAACAAATATTAAGAGGATTATCTTTTCATCCAAAGCTTGTATTGGAATTCTATGTCAAAGATATATTACCTATTCATGCCGGGGGGAGGAGAACTTTCCACTCCATTCCATAATGCCTTCCAATCTCCCATGCTTAGTGGATGTGGAGGGACTCCCATCCAAGAACGAATAAATTTGGGATGATGATGAGGGAGAAATCGATGATGATTCTAAGATATCACTTTCTTTAAGCTCTGTGGCCTAGATGCCACCAATGATGGACCACAAATAGGACATGCATGGTATCCAGATGTGAAGAGACCTAAACAACATAGACATTCAAGCATGTTAAAAAACAATACAATGATAATAAAGAATCATCATGAATAGAAACCCATTTGACTCACCTGAACACTCGCCCCACCATAACGAGGAAAGTTATGCATCGTCCACATCAAGACGGCCTTCAAGAGAAAGTCTCGTGAAGATGGAGGCTGACATATGTCATATACATGGATACCTCTAAAAAGTATCTCAAGCTCATCAATCAAGGGCTGAAGATATATATCTATATTCTTTACCTTATGTTTCCCAGGAATAAGAAGGGATAACATGACATGTCCTTTCTTTATTTCCATGGATGGAGGAATGTTGTAATTCACCACTACCACACTGGCCATATACTATATGAGGTGCTCTTGATTCCAAAAGGATTAACACCATCCATAACCAATCCAAGTCTTAAACGTCTAGGCTCTTCCTTTGCAGCTTGCCCACATTTCCTCGATGTGCTTCCATGCAGGAGTGTCTACGGGAATTCTCATCTTTCCATCATTGGATCGACGAGAGGAACGCCATGACATGATCTCTGCAAAATATTTGCACTTAAACATGTGTTGGATGCGAGGAATGATGGAAAAATGTCACAACACCTTACACGGCACATGTAGACCTTTAAGGTCCTCTTGATATCTTGGCTCGCCACCACAAATAGGACACTCTTGAGCCACCGCATGTATCCCACCAAAGAGAACACAATCATTGATACATGCATGGATGCGAGTATAATCCAAGCCTCCAAGAGATGTCACAAAGCGCCTTGCTTGGTTTCTTGAGGTTGGCAATTTATTCTCCTTTCGAAGCATCTTTCGACAAAAGCCTATCGATAAAACAATCAAATACATTAATATAGAAAATAATTTCTTCTTATATATCTATAATGGAAGTAGACAATTTATGAAAGTAGAAAACTCAGTTGAGAAGTGCATTCAAACTTGCATTGCTCCATCCATAGATTGTTTACAAGTTGAGCAACTCGAGAGCAGCGTGTAGAATGGAATATATGCATCTCTCAAAAAGTGTGGTCGAAGCCGCGTTATAAAGGTGATCATTTTTAATGGCTTTTTCATTTTCACTACGCTCATTGGCAAATAGAGCACGTGTACCATATCTTGTAAAACCTCTTCCTCCAACATCTCATGAGGAAAGGGTGGTGGGCTTATATCTCCATCATTCCACCACTTCTACGTTTTGTAAAGCCTCTGCCATTTCTCTACGATGCTTGGCATCTTGACGTCGCCTGTGAGTTAACATAGAAGGGTGCGGTGCATTATTCTACACACGAGTAATTCAATGTGAGTCTCCATTGAATACTAATTCTTAATTTAATTTTTACAATATAAGCAAAGTATACTTACCATTGACCCCGTCGGTTCCCATTTTCCATACATTGAAATGTGATTCATCGTAATGCTATGTTGTCGACGCAACAACGATCACACATACATTTTATTTTTTGTTGCAACTAACGATCTAGATTTTGAACACGAAGGGACTCATCATCACTAGAAGAACTGATTGATGAAGACATCCTGCATATTCAAAAAAAGAGTAAATAATTTTCATCTTTCTATTTGTGTTTAAAAACTATTCTGTTTTGTAAGATTCCTCCCCAGCCTCTCAAGATGTCCAGCATCTTCCCGTGTACTCAAATCCCTCTTCAGAAATATAAAAGATCTTATTTCTAACTGTTTTAGCCTAGAGAGAGAAAATTATTCTAGAGAGAGAATATTCAGATTATGAATATTTTTGGATAGAAAAATAACTCATCTTATTGAAATAAGTTCCCCTGAAACAGAAATTCAAAAAAGAATTTTCCAATGTGTAATTGGAATTAATTGGAAATAGGTATAAAGGACCTTAGCCTAAGGGTCTAGATTTTCAGAAATTTTTGGATTATGGTCCAATTAAGGTTCCTATGGGCCAATAGCATCAATCCATGTGTAGAGAGGAGATAAATCCAATTTGTAAAAGAAGATACCCAAAAATGAGTAAATGCTCACATAAGATGAAGAGTTGACTATGTACAAGGTTTATTAGTAAGAAACTATGAGTAATATGAAAAATATGAGATATTTTGGGTATCCTTTTTTGAATGCTATTGAAGTTAATTGATGAATGGTAGTGAAGAGTTACATAATTTGATGAATGCTATTGAAGTAAATTGATTAATGATAGTTAAGAATTACATAAATTTCCATTTATACTTAATTCTAATGGTTTTTATGTAATTTCTCTCTCTCACTCAAGAAATGGTCATACTCATGACCCATTCTCAATCCAAATGAAGCTTTTCATAAAGCTTTTCCTTAATCCAAGATTAATCTATGCTTGAGGCTAAATTAATGGCTTTTTTCTATGCTTTTAGTTTATGTATTTCATGAATATTGATGATTCAATACATTATAGATTAATGATCCAATTAGAGATCATTCTATTTATTTCCTTAATGATAAGCTTTATCCCCTAGAAAATTTGAGATTTATTAGTCATAGCAGCGGAGCTATGGTAAAATTTTTATAAAAATTATGCATAAAATAATTTCATTCAAAGCATGAAAAGAGGACTTCCTACCATATTCTAGGAATTATTATCCTAGATTAATTGAAAGATATTCATTGTAATCATAGAGAAATTGATTTTTATATTATGCATAATTGATTTTCATGCATAGAGGTATGCATAAAAGATTATTATTTTAACATAAAAGTGTTACTTTTATCATATTTGGATTTCATGCATAGAGGTATGCATAAAAGATTATTATTTTAACATAAAAGTGTTACTTTTATCAATTTTTAAATTTCATGCATAGAAGTATGCATAAAGGATAATTTTTTTATATCAAAAGTGTTAGAGTAAAACAATGAGGAAGAAATGAAAGCAAAACTAATATAAGAATTTGTAGGAAAACGCGATATAGGGCCATTTGGAAAATGTAAAGCACCCTCCTCGCATTTTGTTGTAGGTCCTATTGATATCCATCTCCAATAAAATCCTAGGGTGCTATACCAGATTCCTGGGCAGTAAGATTCAAGAACTCTATGGATGGAAGATATATATATCAAAAAACATTGAAAAGAATATAGATCTCTGACCTTTCTTTTCCTTTTCCATGCTGTTGGAGTTGCACTGGTGATTCTTCTGCTCTCTTCCAAACTTGAGCTGCAACCTAGGTAACCTGGAGATCTGGCAGTGGTAGTAGTCTTTAGGCAGGTTGTAGTCTGGATGGAGTGTGTTAGGTAGGAAGGGATCAGAGGGGGAAGGAAAAGGATGATAGGAGGGTGCTGACAGGGATGAAAGACGGGGAGACAAGAGTGTTTATGGATCTGATTATGAAATCATGATTGGCACAAGTTCCAAGGCAAAAAGTACCATTCACACGTGCCAAGTTTCAAACTCCAAGAGATCTGGGTCCCATCCACACGTGTGAAAAAACGACTCCATTCCACATGTGTGGTATTTATTAGCTGCTTTGTTTGTATTTTGCATTAATCTTCTCCCTCCTGTTTAATCTCTCCTACATTTTGAATTTTCATGCATAGAAGTATGCATAAAAGATAATTTTTTTTTATATCAAAAGTGTTACTTTTATCATTTTTAATTTTCATGCATAGAAGTATGCATAAAGGATAATTTTTTTATATCAAAAGTGTTACTTTTATCATTTTTAGTTTTCATGCATAGAAGTATGCATAAAGGATAATTTTTTTATATATCAAAAGTGTTACTTTTATCATTTTAAATTTTCATGCATAGAAGTATGCATAAAGGATAATTTTTTTTATATCAAAAGTGTTACTTTTATCATTTTTAATTTTCATGCATAGAAGTATGCATAAAGGATAATTTTTTTATATTAAAAGTGTTACTTTTATCATTTTTAATTTTCATGCATAGAAGTATGCATAAAGGATAATTGTTTTATATCAAAAGTGTTACTTTTATCACTTTTAATTTTCATGCATAGAAGTATGCATAAAGGATAACTTTTTTATATATATCAAAAGTGTTACTTTTATCATTTTTAATTTTCATGCATAGAAGTATGCATAAAGGATAATTTTTTTATATTAAAAGTGTTACTTTTATCATTTTTAATTTTCATTCATAGAAGTATGCATAAAGGATAATTTTTTTATATCAACAGTGTTACTTTTATCATTTTTAATTTTCATGCATAGAAGTATGCATAAAGGATAATTTTTTTTTATATATCAAAAGTGTTTCTTTTATCATTTTTAATTTTTATGCATAGAAGTATGCATAAAGGATAATTTTTATAATAGTGTTACTTTTATCATAATTGATTTTAATGCCTAGAAGTATGCATAAAAGATAAATTTTTATTATAAAAGTGTTACTTTTATCATAATTGATTTTAATGCGTAGAAGTATGCGTAAAAGATAAATTTTTATTATAAAAGTGTTACTTTTATCATAATTGATTTTAATGCGTAGAAGTATGCGTAAAAGATAAATGTTTATTATAAAAGTGTTACTTTTATCATATTTGATTTTAATGCATAGAAGTATGCATAAAGATAAATTTTAATCGGAGATCGACGTAAATGAATATTCCTCAAGAAATCCATGTTTTTAAAATCAGTAAATAAATATTCATTGAAGGAAATTTTAGAAAAAAAAAGAGAAATTGAGATAGTACCTTCGAGAAAGATAATTTTAGGACCTAAACTCTGACTCAGACTATTGATATCACCCACCGAACCTGAAACTAAGTTAAGATTTGTGATTTTGATCTAAGGATCAAGTTAACAGAATTCGAGGAATTCTGTTTAGAATTGAGAACTGGATCTAGAAGTAATGAGATACGGATTTAAGATATACTCATGGTATTCAAACAAAATCAAAACTGTAAACTTGCATAGAAACCTTGCCTTCTTAAAAGAGTGTCTTACGCCAAAATGCTGGAGGGAGCATTTGGCATATATGTTTATCTAAGGGAAGTTCGGTTGCAATAGCTGGCGGGGAGTGTTCGAGGGACAGCTCACGCGGCAAGGCTTGCCGAGGTCTTGACCAGCCTCGGTATGGTTAAAATGGTGCACTTCCGGTACGATGAACGAGGGCCGACGAAGCGGTCCCTGAGTGAAGTGCCAGGATACCTAAGGAGGATCTTGGAGGGTTCTGACCAGGCGATGCACGGGCTCGCAGTGCCGAGGACATCCATGCGTATGTCGAGGAAGATATTATATGATGGACCTATGTTTTTTGTAATCTATCACTGGATCTCGTTGTTGACTCGCTGGTCTCAACGGAGAGTCTAGAGTGATACTGTTTTGTTGAGAAACAAAGACTCAATGAGAAATTTTGAAGTATGACATGTATAACCCGTAAATTGTTTATCGAGGATTGTTTTTATTAAAGTTTAATAAAGAGGAGTGTGTGTGTATCTGTTTTCTAAAGCTAAAGTTAAGAAAGGCATTTCAATTATGGGTGGGTGAGTACTTGTTTGGTTCCACCGATTCCAGTGGTGGTAGGGTGGTGGCTAACCCATGGGCCGGATGGGGCTAGGGTGGAATCAGTGGAGTTTTAATAATCAAGCTGAAAAATATTAGAATTACGCTAAGATTCGAATAGTTAATTCCCGATTTCGTTTTTTTGGAGTGACCACCAGCTTAGTCTCGTGCCCGGACATTCAAGGGTGAGGCCCCGAGTGAGAAACCCTGCCTCGCGCGGAGGGGCAGAGGGATCTTACAGTTGGTATCAGAGCCAAATTGAAAGCTAATAAGGATAAATAAATTCTTATCTAAAATTGATAATGAGAACTCAAAAAAAGCATTTTCATAATGTATTTTCATTCCGTAAGCTTCTTTAATGACGAAATTTTAATCAAAGAAATTGTTTTTATAGATGGAAGTCCCCTATTTATCTGGTATTCCCGACCTCACCTAGTCTCAAGATATGATTGCATTTGCCTTCGAGCATCTCATCTCTTCCGCTTCAACTCGAATAAGCCGAACAAGACTCGCACGCCATTTCGAGGATTTATATTTTCCTAACCCAGTGGAGAGAATTCAGCATAAGTGGTTTGCAGGGCAATATGTGCACGCCTCTTGCGACCACCGTGCAATGCTGTGGGAGAACCTCTCATTGGCTATGATCTTGTTAAAGCTGAAAATCGTACGTGGCGTCATTTTATATCATTCAACGCCTTGGAATTTCACACTTGCATGCCAAGTCTACAGACTTGTTAGTTGTTTTATTCCTAAATGGAATATAATAGCTCCCTTGTCAGTAAGTGGACATTTGTATCAAGGCATGGCTATGGCCCAATACCGTCGTCATATGCGTTTCCCGAGGAGATTTTGAATTCTGGAGCCGAGCTGCTCTATGTACATAATGCAACTTTTATATAAATAAAAAAATATTTTTTGGAGAAAAAAATTCCTGTTGTATAAATGATTGTTTACGGGGCGGACGATCTACTGATAAAGAAAAATCTGTTATCGGACATATGTCATAGATCTCCAATAAGATCTTGTCTTGTTTAAGAAATTATTTTTCAAACTCTTAAGTCTTAGGATCTCATGAATAATATCAAAATAAAAATTTATTAATATATAAATTTTGGCAGAATCATGAGACGAGGAAACCGTGGTCGTCAGCCAGACCCTCTCTCTGAAGATGACGAGCTTGACCTTGATGTTCGCAAGGCTCTTCATAGGACTCAGCCAGGACCTTTCACAAAGGAGAAGGGGAGAACCTGGGCGAGGCTGTGGAGAAATGGGTGGAAGCCATGGAAGAGTATTTTGACGTCACATGATACAATCAGCGGAGCAAAATGGCTCTTGCCCGACTGAAAATAGTGGAAACAGCCAGGGTAGCATGGAGGAACCACTGTGACACCAATCGTCTGGACAGAAATACTCAATCCTGGAATGATCTAAAAACCTATCTAAGAAAGAGATTTTGCCATCTTGGATTTTTAGAAACCAAAATGAACGAATTCTTAGAACTAAAGCAGGAGAGCAAAACCATCGAGGAATATCACCAGGCCTTTGCCCTTCTACTCAAATATTCACCACCTCTTGATGAAGAGCAACTCATGGCCAAGTTCATTCGAGGAATGAACAAACCCTTGGACACACTAGTCAAAAATGCCAAGCCAGTGTCCATGGCTGAAGCAGTAAGAATGGCAAAAGATTTTGCCAAAGCTTTTGTAGTAAAGGTCCCACCAAAACCTGTACCCTCTAACTTTAAGAGATTCCAAGCCCAGGGAAGTACTTCCAACTTTCCACCCCCAAAGAGGCAGCAAGGCCTGAATAAGAAACAGGATGCAGGAAGATTTAGAAGTGAAGGAAGACCCTTCCCCCCAGAGTACTTTCTCAGGAACCTCACCACTTTCAAAAAATAAAAAGGATGAGCTCGGAACTGAAAACTGATGTTTTGGATGCCAGGGTTTTGGTCACCAGTTAACTCCTGCCATGTCAAGGGGACAGGGAAGTCAAGAACCCCGAATTCAGAGACCAACCCCTTCATTCCAGTCTAATCAGGGTCCGTCTTGCCCAAGCCAGGGAAACCCCAGAAGAATTCTAGCCCAGCCATCTGCCTCTATCTAGAGTAATCCCAGAACTCCTTCCCAGAATTGGAACAACAAAAGAGAAAGAGTTCTACCTCAGACTGCAGCAGCCAGAGCAGTCACAATTTCAGATGTAGTAGAAGAGGAAAAAGGGCAGATCTATGCTGTAATTGAAAATCAAGGGCGGCCTAACCAGCAGTTCTCTGTCATCCATACTCCAGCAGAGTATCAGGGTAAGCCTTTTAAGCTTTTGATTGATTCAGGCAGTTCTCATTCATTCATTTTCCCTGGATGCTTGTGTAAGCTAGTCTTAGAACAGAAATTAGGGAAACCTATGCAAGTTGAATTGGCCAGTGGGAAGACTCTTTTCACTCACCATGAGACAGATCTTATCTAGTTCAATCTAGATGGTAATGTAACCGACTGTCAGTTCAAAGTCTTACCTCTAGGAGTTTTTTATGGAATCCTTGGAATGGATTGGGTCCACAAATATCAAGCTGACATACACTGCAATGGAACCATTTCCTTCCATGACCTTCACGCGAACAAAGTCCATGGAACTGGAGTTTCCGGATCCCCATACCTTAAGTTAGTAAAAGCTTCCAGGTTACTGAAAGGACTTAGGAAGAAGCAGCAAATTTATGTTGTCAAAATGAACCCAGTAGACTCAAAGCTTAAAGCTAAAGAACCATAATGGTTAAGTGAATTTGATGATCTATTCCCAGCAGAGCTAACTGAAATGCCTCTAATTCGGGAAATAGATCATGTGATTGAATTGACCCCCGGAGGTCAACCAGTAGCCCTACGCTCTTACAATATGCCAGTTCCTGAAGCCATCGAACTCAAGGAACATCTTAGGCAGCTGTTAGAACAAGGGTTTGTAAGACCCAGTGTTTCACCTTGGGGTGCGCCAGTTCTCTTTCAGAAAAAGAAAGATGGAACGCTTAGACTCTGTGTGGACTACAGAGGTCTAAATCAGCTGACAGTTAAGAATAAGTATCCTATCCTAAGGATTGATGAGATTTTGGACAGGCTAAATGGAGCCCAGATCTTCACAAAAATAGATCTCAAATTAGGGTATTACCAGATCAGGATCAAGGATCCAGATATACCAAAAACAGCCATCAATACTCGCTATGGACATTATGAATTTACTGTCATGCCATTTGGATTAACTAATGCCCCAGCTACATTCAATCGCCTAATGCAGGACATCCTCAGAGAATACTTGGATTACTTTGTTCTAGTTTTCTTTGATGACATTTTGATTTACTCAAGAAATGCAGTCGACCATGAGACTCATGTCCGAAAAGTTTTTGAGATTCTAAGGAAGCATCAACTCTTTGCCAAAAAGAGAAAATGCACTTTCTCTGCCGACCACGTTGAATACTTGGGTTTTCTGGTATCCAAAGATGGAATTTCTCCAGATTTCGCAAAAATCCAAGCTGTCATAGATTGGCCTGAACCAAAGACAGTGAAAGAAGTCAGAGGATTCTTGGGATTGAATGGTTGGTATATAATTTTTATACCAAAGTATGCTCTCATAGCTTCCCCCCTGACTAACCTTCTCAAAAAGAATATCCCATTTCAATGGTCTGCTAAGTGCCAAAGTGCTTTTGATAAGCTAAAGACCGCCTTGGTAACCAGTCCCATTCTGAAACTGCCAGATTTCTCTCTACCCTTTGAGGTAGTAGCTGATGCAAGTGGTTTTGCCCTGGGAGGTGCACTCATGCAGGAAGGTCATGCAGTGGCCTATGAATCCCGAAAGCTCAGAACACATGAGAGGAATTATGCTGTCCACGACTTGGAATTGCTTTCAGTAGTCTATGCCTTAAAGTTGTGGAGACATTAACTACTGGGTAAAAGATTTACTTTGATGACAGATCATCAGAGCTTAAAGTGGATCTTTACTCAAAAGGACCTCAACATGCGCCAAAGAAGGTGGATGCAGACCTTGCAGGAATTTGATTTTGAAATCAAGTACCACCTAGGCAAAGAGAATGTGGTAGCAGATGCTCTCAGCAGAAAAACCTCCTTGCTTGTTATCCCGCCCAATTTTAAATTCAAATTTTTCCGCCCCTTTGAATTTAAAATGGTCTTGGTCTTTTTCAAATTTTCCTTGACGTCCATGTCGCTTGTGTAATACAAACCTCCTTTCCCATCTTGTCATTGACAACTAGAACTTGGACATCACCGCATCTATTATCAAATTCAACAATACAACAAGGTACACATATTTTTGTCTCATATTAAATCATTATCTATGATTAGATTTAAAGTTTTGAACTTGACAAATAAAATTCAGATCATACACATTGACATAGAGTAGAAAATAAAAGCATGCAAGAATTCAAAAAACTAGGAATGGTTGAAGAGAAAAAACCTGAAACAGATTTGGGTTGGACTTCTTAGCAAATTGAATGATGATTTTGGCTTGATACGGCCCCAGGGGAGATCCTGAAGGTATTGAAACTGATACGGGCAGTAGTGCAAAGCTGGTAGAGAGTAGAAGCAGGAAATATTAGAGAGCAGAAGCAGCAGAAATCTACACAACTCCGGTAAACACTGTAAAGAGGGACCCCTACAGCAAAGGCAGGAACATCCGTCAAAGAATTTATGACATGAAAGCTCCGGAGAGCATCGTGGAAGGATTCAAGGCGTCGATGAGAACAGACCCCTCCACCATACATGAAAACCAGGTCCTGCTGTCAAACTGTGGGGAGGCGCAATGACATGGCTGTATTGTTGCGCACTGCACGCTTGCTGTGCATACCTCTCACTACTGTTGCTGCCTATAAGCTAAGCTTGGCTAAGCTTAGCATTTACCTTGGCTGCGAGTGCACCTGAAAAAGAGAGAGCGGGGAGCCCCATGACAAAATCAATCAGCCACGTGCACGCCAGAGCACCCAACGAACCTGAATTCTGTTTGCTCTCTTCTCCCCTCTCAGATCTGGTCCCCAAAAATCAACCGCGTGCACGCCTGAATTGCCCAAGGAACATGCGCCGTAGAGAGAGTCTGATGCGGATAAGGTTCAACTTGCGCCCGTCTCGTTGGGTTAAGGTGGGTTAAGGTTTAAAATTTAATAGGCTTATAGATATATTATT
This sequence comes from Cibotium barometz, assembly GCF_041138505.1. Classification (NCBI taxonomy): domain Eukaryota; kingdom Viridiplantae; phylum Streptophyta; class Polypodiopsida; order Cyatheales; family Cibotiaceae; genus Cibotium; species Cibotium barometz. The sequence continues at coordinate 19,059,917 of NC_141095.1, forward strand.
AATATAAATAGGCTTAAAGATATATATAAATTTAAGCCTATTTATATAAATAAATAGGCTTAAATTTATATATAAGATTGTTTATATAAATAGGCTTATAGATATATTTAAATTTAAAGTTTATAATTAATAGGCTTATAGGTTTGTTTATATAAATAGGCTTAAAGATATATATAAATAGGATTATAATAGGTTTAATAGGCTAACTATAGTAACTTAAAGATATATAAATAGGCTTATAGGTTTAATAGATTAACTATAGTAACTAAAGGTTTGATTATATAAATAGACTTAAAGACATATATAAATTAGCTTATTAATAGGTTTAATAGGTTCACTATAGTAACTTAATTTAGTCTTTTAATAGTTTATAATTATACTATATATATCTTATTTATAAACTTTTTATAGCTATATAAATCAAACCTATTTATATATAAACCTATATAATTTAAAGTTTATAAATTATAACCTATAGTGACTTAAATTATGTACATTAACCTATATATTAACCTACAACTATAACTATATAACTTATAGTAACTTAAATTATATTAATATTTATAACTATATAGCTTATTATAGTAACTTGTAGTTAATAAAAGCTTATTTTAATGCTACTATATTATAGCTTATTTAATAGTAAGCTTATAAGTTTGATTATAGCTTTTATTATAGGTTAAAGTATATGTATAAATTCAAGGGGATTTTGGTACAAAGATAGGGCAAGGAAATGTATCCATACTAGTGGAGGAATGTTTGAAAGATGTGGACCAGGTCCTACCTTTTCCTACAATGGATACTTCATCTCTCTAAGACTCATTATGGAGTGCCGTTCGATGGTCAAAGATTATTTGCAATCTACTATCATGAATGGCAACTTAATTTGATCAAACGAAAGCTATAGCAGTGATGAAGAAGGGGATCATTCTGATCATCCAGTTTACAGATGCAATTCCTATAACATTGTCAAGCCTTGAATTTAAAACATTGATTCCTACCATAGATTGTTAGGTATCAAGGACTAGGGAAGATCAATTCACACACAAACCATGATTACATAAACACTTCAAAATCTATTCCATTGAATGAGAGACTACAAGTTTATATAGATTTTTAGGACTAATGGATTTTGACCTTTTTTCTAGATCCTTGGTTCTCATCATGTGAAGTAGGTCTCTTCTTGGAGTAATTTGTTTTATTGATCTGCATTAGCTCCACCACATGGTAGAGCTAGACCTCAAATAATTACAGCTGTACGATGTGGTCTAGGTAGAATACAGCTCTACCACATGGTAGAGCAAGATCAAATGCAATTCTAGCTCCTTGGTTCTTGTTGACATGTGAAGTAGGTCTCTTCTTGGAGTAATTGTTTTTGTTGATCTGCATGGTACACAGTTAGATCGATACATTCTAGCTCCACCACATGGTAGAGCTAGACCTTAAATGTAATTCTAGCTCCACCACATGGTAGAGCTAGACCTCAAAGTATTTGAGCCAGCTCTACCACGTGGTAGAGCTGTACTATTCTACCTAGACAACATCGTAGAACTTTAAGGTCTAGCTCTACCATGTGGTGGAGTTAGAATGAATCAATCTAGTTGTACCATAAACCATGTTGTAGACCTAGAATGCCTAGAGGTCTAGCTCTACCTTATGGTGGAGCTAGAATATATTGAACTAGCTCTACTATCTGGTAACTATATCATGTGGTGGAGCTCGAATGCATCAATGTAACTATATCATGTAACGGAGCTAGAATTCATTGATCTAGCTCTACCATGTGGTAGAGCTATATCAAAATAATCTATCTAGACACCATGGTATCGCTAGAATGCTTTGAAGTCTAACTCCACCACATTAGTCTTCAATGGGTTCTATCTCTACCATATGATAGAGCTAGTTCTAGCTCGGCCACATGGTAGAGCTATACTTCATGCTAGAGTCTGATGTAGGTTCCAAACTAAAAAAAATTGCTTGCTAGATTTGATTACTAGTTTAACAAGTCCAACATGATTATGTGTAGGATGGATTTCCAATCTGGAGGGAGGGTCTACATGATGTTGAACAATGATTCTGTTGGTATTGGGTGCGTGTGTAGAATTGATCCAAATTCCACTTGTAGTGGAACAAAGATTGGTCAAGGAAATGTGTCATTACTTGTGGAGGAATGCTTGAAGGATGTCGAACTACCATTCCCTACAATGGATACCATTTATCTAAAAAATGCATTATGGAGTAATGTTCGTTGGCCAAAAATGCTTTTAAGGCCTTTCACAAGGGAGCTGGAATTTGGAGAGTGGAGTGAAAGATGCAGTGATGCAGATCAAGAAGAGCCTGTGGAACCTCCAATTGTAGATGCAATACCGCGATAACATCTCCAGAACTTAACATGCAAATCCGACAATCTTGGAAGAATGAGATGGTTCTTCTAAAGGATGAGAGCATGATGCAAACTATCAATCAAGGGACTATCTTATATGTGTTTCCATTTGAATGTGTCAACTTTCAACAACTTGGTGATGATTGTGTGGGTGTGGCTATTGAAAGTGCAAATGAATTTCAAACTATGCCTGCAAGTGGATAGTATCACGCTTATTAAATGGCCTATTAAACAGCTGACAATGTTGGATGATGGGAGCCCATTGCAACGCTATGTTCCGCTTAATGGCATGCATGTTTACCATGCTGATGTATGTAATGAGGATAATGATGGAGATGTAACTAATGAGGTTATTGTTGCCCAAACCTCTGCAAAAAGACGCTACACTTTCATAAACAGATTTCCAAAGCAGAGACCACAACCAGCTTCTGTCTTATATATGTCACGTGAATCAGGTCAAAGGATTTCATCCATTGATTGTTGTGCAAAAAAATGTTGTTAGCTAATCAATCGTGATGTACTAATGAGGATACGACAAGACTTTTGGGGACAATCTCACGAGTCTCGGATCAATAGTTATCAAGAATTGGGTAAAGAGGCAATGTGAATCGATAGTAGTTGTTGGTGTGGCCAAAGAAGGTTTCACAAAAAGTTCCTACTGATTTGAGGAGGATCCAGGCAATGGGTGTACCATGGGCTATGCTTAGTCCCCCCATACAAAACTAACATGAGTACTTTTGGCATTGTTTGTACCATGAATATACTATTAAAGGAGGTATTGCAATTCGTTTTAAGATAAATGTAGAGGTAATTTGTTGGTAAGTTTTCTTGGTAAATTTTTAGGTTATTTACTTAATTGTTTGTGTGATTCAAATTAATTTTGGCATTTTCTCTATGTTTTACAATTTCTTAAGATTTTTTGGCTCCACATAGACATTGATACATGTGTGCTTCATATAGGATTAGAATGAGGAGTTGTTTTGTGTAACTCCTCTGACTCCTTTTATGTTTCTTGCTAACTCCTATGCTCAAGTGGAAGATACAAAACTGTAAAAGTCCTAAGGGTGTTTTTTATGTGTCTTCAATAATAAAACTAAATTCCTTTACCAAAGAAATTATGCAAATCCATTTCTACAAAGAGCTTGTGTCCCTACTCAATTATCGGTTAAGCTCTTAGACATGGAAAAATTTACAAGTTAATATTATAACCTTTTTTTCAATTATTCTTTGTGAAGGAAATAGTGCTATCTGGTACATACATGAGTATAAGGTATAGTGTTATGATAATAAGTATATTCTTGATGTATCTATGTTTATTTTGACTTTTTGGACATGATCCTTATCAGTCTTGGGTGTTTTTTTAAAGCTTGATGGGGTGGTAGGCTTTAAGAGTCCATTTTGTATTGATGTGTTCTTTTTGGCTACTAAAATCCTGTTAACTAGGAGCCTATGGGAGATGGTTGTAATGAGAACTATTTATATAGCTTTTTTGAGGTCCAGTTTGAAGAAGATGTGGCATCTATTGACCAAGATTGGTTGAATATCATGATTGTTTGATTGTAGAGCTCTTTGTATTTCAAAATATAAAATTCTTATGGTAGATAGGTGGCTCAACGTCCTAGCATTGGTTTATTGCATTGGGGCAAAGTTGCATTAGTCTCACTGCCGAGCCGACTAGGTGGTCTGGAACCACATAACTGTCGAGTCTAGACCAAACACTAACACCATGTTTCTCTTGTGTGTGCTTCATTTGGTATAGTTGCCTTATTTTTAGCTAATGGGAATATAGCTCACTCTTGATGTAGGATAGCATTAGAACTAAATGCCACTAGCACTTGTAATATAAAGGTCAACAATCAGCTTAGAGGTCTTGAGATTAGGTAGATTGATAATTTGGGATGAGGCACCGATGACACATCAATATGTTTTTGAAGACTTATATAGAATGCTATAAGACATAATGTCTAATGTGACAAGCTCTTTGGTGGAAAGGTCCTGCGTCTTAGTGGGGATTTTAGATAATTTTTTCTAGTTGTTTAGAAGGGAGGAAGAGAGGACATTGTCAGTTTGTTCAACATTATGGCATTGAAAAATTTGGAGAGAGACCAAAGTGTTAAAGCTTATGTAGAACATGTGTGTTCTTTAGAACACAAGTAAATTGATGAAGCGCGAATTTGCAAGGTGGATCCTAGACATTGGTAATGGGATTTTACATAGTCAAATAGAAGAAGAAGGTGTTGTGTCAATCCCTCCCAAAATGCTTCTTCACACAGGGTCTACACAACAACTCATTGAATGGGTGTACACAGGGCTTTTAAAAGAAATGGAGACTATGCAAGTTTTCTTAAAGAGCATGCGCTATCGAATGTTGAGGTTGATGCTATTAATAACATTTCTCTAAGTGCAATGCCTATAGAGAACAAGGAATTCTTGAGTGTGGATTCTATGCCCAGAGCTGGTGAGGTTAACTTTTTGTATACAAAAGAATATCTTAATAGCTTGAATCTAGGCGCGGTGGTTATCCTGCTTGGTTTTGAAAGAAAAATCTTCTAAGAATTTGTATTCATTAGGGGAAGGTTGAGGTCTATGGGGGCCCTTTAAGCTGCCATATTATGTTTTTAAGTACTTTTGCTTAAGGACTCTAAGCATACTTTGACTAGGCCTGACAAGGGGATCTTTATGCAATCATTATTTGAATTTCTATTTTTTCAAATATATATTTGCTTGAGCTAAAATGGGGGTAACTTTTTGGTTTCCCCAAATTCAAAATGGCTGAAAAGCCTTCCCTCCACTTTTAGGTCCCTCCACTTTCTCTCTCTACATTCTCTCTCTAAGATGCCCTCATCTCTCTAACACTCTCTTTCTCTTCCCCTTTCTCACATTTGGGTGTGCCATGGCTCTGCATCTCTAATTAGTAAGCTCCCATAACCTCTGCACTTCCAAATGCAGATATCTCACACTCTCTCATCCTCCATGCCTCATCTTTTTATCATTTTCTGCTCTCTCTCTCTCTCTCTCTCTCTCTCTCTCTCTCTCTCATGTCTTTCCCCCATTGAAGTGCAGAAAATCCCTCTGTCAACCTCCATAGCTTCAGAGCTTACCATTTTCCATTCTTGCATTGTTTACCATACAGATCCCCTACTTCCGTCTGCAATCTACATCTCTCTCTCTCTCTCTACTGTATTATGCTGCAAAACCTCAATCTACCATTTTCTTTGCCTCTTGCCATCTTCCTTGTCCTTTCTCCTATTACCTAATCAGAAGATCTATGATCTTCTAATATCTTTTACAGCAAAACTTCATTGCACTCTCCTCAGAATACCCTATCCTCACTCTTGCATTGTGTTCTACAAGAAGCTCTTTTCAGCATTGCCTAACCCTAAAGAAAATGCCACTTGAAGATATATCTAACAGAGCACCAAAGTTCAGGTTACATGTAGATTTGGCTGTTGAGTATGCTACCATCCGCCGCAGCACAAAATCAAGTGGTGTGACCAATGTGCCATTGGGTACTCTTCGATCACAAGGGCGAAAATGTATTGACCTCTAGACGAATGGATTCATATACCCTATTGACCCGCTCACCAATGCTCCACCTCATTTTGTTAATATCACTACATTTCTTAGTTATGTAGGTGATGGAGCTAATGGTCTATTTGGCTATTGTAGGAGGCTTTCTTTTGTTGCAGCTCAGGAATCGCATTCAAGACTGCATTTTCGAGGCTTATGGCTTGAGTTGCAGCAGCAACACAAGAAGGACATTGATAGGCTTGAAGAAGTGGTGAACAACTTGAAAACTCAGAATCAGGAGCTCCAGAAGAACAACTTGCTGCTTAAGCAAGCCTTTGATATTGAACGGAACAAGATGAATGCAGCTAAACAGGATGCACGAAATAAGCAACGACACCTTGCAAGCCTGAAGAAGCTTCCAGTAGGCTTTCGACAACGGAAAAGAAAGCGTTGGTCCCTAAAAACCTTGGCAACCCTAAGTGGAGCAAGAAAACGACGTGTACGAGCAACAAGGTAACTTCTATTCTTGCCATTGTTTTGTAGGCCATTCTATTTTGTGAAACATATTGATGTTATTTTGTATTTATGTTCCATGTAGAGATATTGCTGGGGATATGATGGGATATGAAGGTGGTGCTGAGGAATGTAGAGCAGGCATATTGAAACATGTTAAGTTATCAAACATATATAAGCTGCTAGAAGATCCCACATGCAAAATATCTAAGCAAATCCGAAACAAAATTTCTGGAGAGCTGCAAAATATGGTAAGTCCCATACAGATTATGGATGCATGTGATAGTGCTGGTGTTAGTAGGAAGGGATATGAAGCCATTTACAGGGTGTTTACACTAGGTCATCGTGCTAAAGGACTTCTTCGACCCATGCTACCAACTCCATACAGTGTAACCATGGCAAGAAAAAGTGCAAACTCAGAAATTGCGAACATGTTAGGTGGCTACCGTCATGTGGAGGATGCTCTGCCTATATGTACTACAAAGGTATTTGAATACAACAAGTACAACAATGTCTTTATTGATTTAAGGACCCTTCAAAGAGCTATGATTTCTTATTATGGTCTAAGCATTGAGGAGTGCCAAGGTCAGGCTGTGTTTGTGTTAAAGCTTGATGAGTGTCAAATTGTAAAAGGACGAAAATTAGAAAGAGTCAGCCTAACACTTATGAAGAGGGCTATCAAAGGAAATCTGGAACAGGATGATAATCTTCTTGACTATAGTGCACAAGCCTCAAATTCCAACAAGGGAAGTCAATCTCAGGGAAAAGATTACTATGGAGGAGTGCAATCAAAAAAGAATATATGGTAGTTGTCAGCATTTGAGCTTCCATAGGAGACGAATGATACATTGCGATGGTACCTTACCCGAACAGGCATCCCAAATGTCATATCATTGCAATCAAAAGGAGAAACTTTGCATGTGGAAGATGTAGGAACATTTACAGTTGAGTGGCACATGGCCGGTGATTTAAAGACATTGAAGTGTATGCTGGGATGCAAGCTAGGAGAAAATACTTTTTTTCCATGTATTTATTGCTGCCATTCAAAATCAGAGTATATTGATCGCGGCAAAGCTTCAGGCAAGGTTGCAGCCACCAAGACGACCAAATCTCATGCAAAGGGCAAGAAAAATGTACAACCACCTTCAATGAGTACAACGCAAAACAAAGATCCAAAGAAACCTATGCAGTGGGTTAATGGCATCGTGAATTGTAATACCAATTGTCCGCCTAATCGTGATCAAGAAGATATCTCATGGAGCCCTATATTAGAGATTCCACTTTCCCGTGTTCATATTTGCAGGCTTCATGCTAGGTTACGCATAATGGACAAATTACTGAAGTTACATATCAATTATGCATGGAATATGGAGCCTGAACATCTTCGCAACAACGAATGCATCAGTAAGCTGGAAGATGTCCTTTCAAGCATGGGGCTTCAAGGTGGTGCTGTAAAGTTAACTAAGGATACTAAAAAGTCAAGACCGGGTCAGGATAATCCAAACAAAATATGCATGGGTGGGTCCAAAGCAAGACACCTTCTCTCAAATTACGAGGGGTACAATAGTCACACAAAATATGAATTATGGAAGGCCATTTGTGAATGCACCACTTATCGTGGGAATAATGCAGAGCTTGGTCTCTCAAGCGGGCAAGGCTGTGGGAGTCACTTGACAAAATGATTCAATTGCTAGAAAAGGCTCCACTTGTTGCTGAGGAGATTGCAAACTTAAAGACTACAATACATACATTTACTCAGCAAATGGTTGATGCATGGGGAGAAACACATATCACCCACTATATGGTATTTACCTTTCTATCTATTTACTGATATTAATCGCCAAATAGTAAAATTCTGATATGATCTTTGTTGCAGCACATTATATTTGCCCACGCACAGTTTCTTCTCGACGAATATGGTCCCACCCAAGGAATGGAGCGCTCTCATTATCAAGCTAAGGCAGCATACTTTAAGAACACGCGACATGGTGGAGGTGGTAAGGAAAAAACTAATGCCTTGCATGAGATGTTTAATTGGTTTTATCGCAGTTTAGGAGGTCGACGCCGACAGAAACCAAAAGGGCAGGTGTCATTACTACGAAGGGTTGTAAAAAATGTCAATCTGTAACGAGCAATTGCATGGCGAGCATCAAGTGCCATGCATGGGATGCGTGAGTGGTTCGCTACGCGGAGGCGTATGGGTCGAAAATGGGTTCCATATTAAAAAAAATTGTAGCCTTTTTTAAGTTAAAGCTTTTTTTTAATTTCTAGAAATTTTTTTTATTAATAAGTTTTTTTCAAAAACTATATAAACCTGTAAAAGTGAGTTTTAAAATTACATTTTCACGTTCATTCACTCGTGTAAGTCAATGGATGGCTAGAACTAAGCACACTACACGCAAAACTGAGAACCCAAACGTACCGTTTGGTGCACACAATTTGATACAGGCAGTCGCCCCGTGGCACAGGCATTTCAACAAGTGCAAAAACGTATCAAAAAGAAGCATACAAGCATGGACAGAGAGGTAGAGACTCGATAGGAAGATGTACAGCCGGATGTGTTTTCAGGACTGGACAATATTGAGGATGTCTCCAAGCAGCCTGGAGACACCGGCTCATTTAGAGCCACGCGTACACCATTCCCCCGACCTCTCTCAAAAGGCTGAGCAGCAGGAGCGTGTGTTGGAAGAGAAACAACGCCAGATTGATGAAGAGGCACATAGAAGAAGAGAGCAACAGCAAGCCCTACTCCCTCAGTAGCTAGAAGAGGAGCTAAGGGTCGCATTTGAGGAAGACCAGGAAGCACTTCTATGTATTGAGCAAGAGCAGTATCAATAGGCTGCTAACTTCTATGAAGCAGAGGAAATAAGCCGTCGTGAAGAGCAGGATAGGCTCTTAGCACAAACACTACATGAGGAACTTGAGAGGCGTCAGCCCCAGTCTCCACCTAAAAAACAAAGAACAAATATTCGTGTCAAGAGAAAGAAGGAACGTGCAAACAGGCAGCAAGAGGTGGAGATGGAAGAGGAGGATCGACGACAAGTAGAGGAGCAAAGGGAGAGGGAAAGACTGGAGCAGGAGGAGCAAAGGGAGAGGGAAAGACGGGAAAAAAGAATTCAAGAAGCACGCAGATTAAAACAAGAACAAGAAAAGAAGAAGACAGAAGCAAGTAAAAGAAGACTAAATCTAGATCCAGCTGAGCAAGAAAGGCGAAAAAAATTTAGAAATGATAGACAACCATGGGAAGAGAGGTCGCATCCACCACCACCCCCTGTAGCCAACAAGAAGAGAAGATGGAAACCGGGGGCCGTGGCTCTGCGAGAAATCAGAAATTACCAAAAGAGCACAGACCCCATCATGGCGAAGGCCCCTTTTACAAGAGTTGTAAAAGAAGTCATCGACAAGTACAGTGAGACAGGGTCACTCGGGTACAGAATACGGCACTGGAGGCCCTCCAAGAGGCGTCAGAAACAATTTTGGTCTCTCTGTTTCAAGATTCGGTGCTATGCCATGCTCACACCAAAAGGGTGACCCTAAAGCCTGTTGACATGGTACTTGCACTACGTTTACATCAAGATAAAGCACTCCATAAGGAAGGATTTATAGGATAGGATTAAGCTTTTAGGCGACGGCCTTTGTGCCTTTTGTAATCTCGAACATTGTAATACATTTTTTTGAATCTATAAGATATTGTCAATGACTCGTTAACCAACGTATTCATTTGTTTCAACCGTGTTATAAAAGCAGACATTTCATTTCTTGTACTCTTGTTTGAATGGGTAAAATTGTTGATCATGTATTAAGAGCCTTAGTTAAACAGGAACAAAATTTATATTATTGATAAGGTGATTGTGAAACATTATCTTGTTATACGTGGTATTGTTGTTGGCATTGAACAAAGAAACATAGTGCAGAAACAAAATTAAATTGAATTTATTTTAGGTCCAAAAAAAAGGCTTAAAGCTCAATAAGGCCTTAGAAAAGCTCACGGACAAAAAAAAAGTTATTTGGGGCTCAAAATCACCTGGTGAAGTCTGGCATTAGATAGAACATTTTTAAAAAAAGCAACAGTTTTTCTTTTTTTTTTATGTTTCTAGGCAGAGTAATCATCACAAAAAGTGCACACAATGCATTAATGTGTGAAAAAATGATCAAATGATGCCTGTGCACTACGGCGCGAATTTAAGCCTGTCCTGAACTTTGAAAGGCATAAATTCACGCCGTAGCGCACAGGCTTGTTTTTTTCTTTTTTGTACTCTTTCTAGCATTATGTGCACTTTTTTGATGAAAATTTGCTTACAAACATCAAAAAACATAAAAACTTTTGATTTTTTAAAAATTGTTCAGATTTTGTACTGCCAGATTTCAGCTGAATGTTAAGTGACATTCAAAGAACAAATATTTGATCATTATCAATGGAATTTCCTACACATTCACATGCCTGCCAAAAGTTTATAGGGCACAGTGTTGACACAACAAATAAACAAGAGAAATGGTTCAGAATTCTTAAAAACGTTACAATTAAAAAAGTATACATTTTGTATTGATTTCGTAGAAAGAAAATTACAAGTTCCTGATTTCGTAGAAAGAAAATTACAAGTTCCTGAGAAGATTTCTGAGAGCTTCTTTAGCTTCGTCACTCTGCGTGGCTTTCTCACCTAGGCTATTAGCTATAATAATAGGATTGGTTACACCTTTGGAGATTGATGTAGCACAATGGCTTAGCACATGGCCGGTATAGTTGCCTGCAAATGTATACATAGCTGCCTCCCTGCTAATAAGTATACATTTGTTTGCATTATTTGCTAGCCCATCTTCGGTGAGAACCCCACTTAGGGCTTTACACTTGAGCTCTGCTTGTGCCTCCTCAGAGTACTCTAAATGGATTACTCGAATAAATGATGGAGAGAGGCTAGGAAGGTAATGAATCATGGAGGTGTCTCGTCCATCGGATTGCACACGAACTCCATCTCCATGTGCAGCAAACTTGTCAAAAATATAAGCTTTCTATAAGAGAAAAAGATCAGGTGTTAGTAATAACTCACTTATAAATATAAAGGCACGACTTTGATTTAACCCCACCTCAATGTCATCATCACATTGGCTAATACGTGGGTTGCATATGTCTATACTGCTTCCACGCTGCTCAACTGATGTATCTACATGCAAGCGCTTATGTGGTTGAAATGCTTCTTGAGGGACACTTTCATACTCTGTTGCTACATTTTCTATAGCAACAAGAGCATTGGAAACAGTTTCCTCAATTGTACGTTCTGTATCATAACCTTGGAATGCTAGCGCTTTGGTAAGATCATGGTCATCAAAATCAATCTGTACACCTGCAGTCTGTTGCTCAAGTGTGTCTTCTTTGCAGAAACCAGACCCAATTGCTAATATGCTTAGGGCCTTATCCTCCCTTAACCCCAAGGATTTGCAAATGTCATCAAGGAAAAGAAATTCCTTTTTATCCATGATGATGGGATTCAAAGTGGTTACATCCAACTCAGGGATCTCTTCCACAATTTCATCCCCTTCGAGGTCACGATGAGGCTCTTCATCCTCAGTTGACCCTTGTTGGAGAAGCACCAAGGCCATGGACGCTTCAGCTTCTTCTGAGAAAATCTCTTCCACCTCACCTTTGGATTCCTTCACAAGAGCTACTTCTTTACTCACTGCCTTTCCCTTCTTTTTTATGTATCCCTGGCTTCTTGCAAAAACAGTGATAACGTCATATCCCATGAAAGGAAGGTGGTGCCTACATTACCAACCTGCAATTCATAAACGGTGTCATCATCTTCGACCCTGTATCCCTGGCTTCTTGCAAAAACAGTGATAACGTCACATCCCATGAAAGGAAGGTGGTGCCTACATTACCAACCTGCAATTCATAAACGGTGTCATCATCTTCGACCCTGTAATTGCTAGATGTAAGCCCTTTCAAAAATCGGTTGAGCCTGAATCGGAACGACTTGTCACCATGGTACAGATGCCTGATTAAGTCCACTGGAACCCATTTAGTGGTGGACTCAGGCAATTGCACGACATATTGTGCCACTACATCATTCGTGTACTAGACCTGCTCTTGAAAAGCCTCTGCGTGAAGGTCTATAGTTTTCTGCATATCAATCACCCCCTCAAAAATGGCGATGTTCTGACCTGCACCTGCTGAGAGCCCAATTTTCTCAAGCTTTGCGCGTAGCGAGTTAGAGCTTGAAGCCATGGCGGGATATTGAAGGGAAATAGAAACTGCAAGATCTTAAGAATGAAATGAGCTTTATAGAGCAAAACCTATTCTTATAAAGCATTCCACTATAACATTTAATAAATTTATAAAACATACTTAAAATTTTTAAAATTAACAAAATTAAAATCCAAATTGCAGTGAAATACAGAGGACATTGGGGCTATGGTGCAATCAATAATTTTGTATTCAAAAGTACACCGCTACAACAAAAATCACTCAAAATGTTACCTAAGTCTGCAACTTAATAGTATTTCAAGCTAAGGAACCTAGGGGGCTCCAATGACACACAGAGTGTATGTTTCTCTGACCTGTGACGCATGGGTCGATTAGAAACAACAAACATTGGTTCCTTACATTAAAGTACATGACAATACGATCTCTCAACTGAGCAAAATTCCAATCATCATTAACTACCACTGTATGCTCCTCTCATGGGTGAACTTCAATATGAAGTTCTACCTCCTCCCTAGCATAGAGATCAGAGTCCAAAGCTTCCCATTCACCATGCGAGCATTTCCACCTTCTAATAGGGTACACCATAGTTAGATTTTGCTTGTCTATCTGATACCTGCATCTTACCATTGACATTACCGCTGAGCACTTTATTACATCGCCCTGATGTTCTGCCACCTTGGTGGTCCAATCGCCTTTTAGAAATGTATCTACAGCTTCAAAGGCCCCATCTTTTCTTATCCACATTGTTGGGGTGCGATGGAACTTTCCTGCTTTGAAAATAGCAATAAACACATGTAAAGGCATGAAAAGAGATAGCACTTATCATGTGGGATCCATATGCAGCCTTTAGGCTTGGCTGAATATCATGGAAAATCCTGCGCTGAAAGCTCTCCATTGTGGTGGGGTGTGGAATGGGCCATTCCAGGCTATTTAGTGCAGGAGGAGAAATTGGCTCAAGTGCTCCAAACCTTCCCCTTTGTGGCACAACATATGTTGCAGCAATGAAAAATACTCCTCTATTTGCAAGTTTGGAACTTGTTTCCCAGCATACATAAGTCTACCTAGATCAACATGACATGCTTCGAAGGTCCCTGTAAAACATTCTAGAGGCTGCCATTCCACACATGTTGAAGGGAAAACATCTGCATACAATAGAATACATTGGAGTTCTTGATATTCACATAGTCTTCATGCAAGCATTTCTCTAAAGCAAAGAAACATTAAACAAGTTCTGAAACTTACAGTTAGTTGGGAACCGTGGTGAGTTCTCATCTTCAAGATGTATTTGGCTTGAGGTGTAAACATGTTGCACCTTTGGAAGCCGCTTTCCATCCTTGTTGCAAACTTTGAATTCTAAGATCCTTCCTTTCCAGTGATGGCTTGTGGAAGCCATGTGCCTTCGAGGAACCTTGTGTGCACCCCTCAAACTGGGCTGCATTGTTATCCACATGAACCGCTTAAAAACGGTAGGAATCCAATAACCTTCATCATCCTGTACTTTGGAAATAGCCATGGACTCAATAGTGGATGATGGCCTGCGTACACACTGCGTACACATTGAAGAGCCATAGATGGCCCAAATGAAAAGAAAGTGAATGTTAAGAATATGGCAAAAAAGCAAATACCTGCTCAGAAAGAGAGAGAGAGAGAGCTAGCTAAAGCTTCAAAGAAGTTTGCTCCAAATCCATACACACACACACACAATACACACACACACACACACACACATGCACACACACACACAGAAAGCTAAACCTTCAAAAGAAAGCAAATGAGAGATTGCATTAGGTGCCTGCATGCACAGAGAGAGAGAGAGAGAGAGAGAGAGAGAGAGAGAGAGAGAGAGAGTCTCATAATAGAGCTTCCTCTAAAGAGAGAGAGAAGGGCTGATAACAGAGCTTCCTCTGAGTAGCTGGTAGAAAAGAGCCTTCCTCAAAAGAAAGCTAATGAGAGATTGCATTAGGTGCCTGCTTGCAGAGAGAGCGAGAGAGAGAGAGAGAGAGAGAGAGAGAGAGAGAGAGAGAGACAGAGACAGAGACAGAGAGTCTGATAATAACAGAGCTTCCTCTAGAGAGAGAGAGAGAGGCTGATAACAGAGCTTTCTCTGAGTAGGTGGTAGCAAAGAGCTTTCCTCAAGTTGGAGATGAAGATAGGGCTGCAAGTGAGGGTGTAGTGAGTGGTAGATGGGGAAAGTGGGTTAGTCTAAAAGGGAGGAGAGAGAAACACATCCCTACTTTTGGAGGGAAGAGGGAAGTGAGGGGGGATAACTTTTTGAAACTTTTCCTTTAAAAAAATATTTAAAAAAAAAGATATTGAAGATTTTCTTTGCTGGCAGATCTGAAAAAGGTAAGATTCTACCTTTGACCACAAGATTTAGGTTCTTAATCAACCCAACATTTTTGTACACATGTATTTTTCCTATTGGCCTTCACACTAATCATCTCCTTAATCTCATGGCAGCTTAAAGGGCCCCCATAGACCTTAACCTTCCCCTAATGTAAGAAAAGGATTGTGTAATGGGATGAGATTAATATGTAAGCACTTCCACTCTAAGGTTATAGAAGTAGAAATAATTACACGTACAAATATCGGGGATAGGGTTTTCATCCCTAGAATAACTTTTATACCACAAGTACTTTACAATGTCATTTTGATATGAGACAAAGGTAATTTCTTGTAAAGCTTGCATTTGCCTGAATCCATCAATAAATCACAGGGACAAACACTATCTATTCTAGGGTTATCCTTGATGATTTCTCTATTCAGCCACCATGGACAATTATATGTGGCTTTCTCATGAGTGAGATCATGAGATGCTGTGAAACTATTTATTTCAAAAATTGGGTTGTATATATAAACTAGGATAGCCCTTGTTTTCTGCTCAATTATTAGTTGACCTCAATGTGATGGCAAGTCTTGCAGGTACATATTCTATATATTTTGTTTGCTAGTTATTCTTTACAAAGAAGAGGGTGTCGTTTGGTTCATGCATAAGTGAGTATAAGGGATATTCTTTTATAACAGGTTCATTAATGATGTGCATATGTTTATATTAAAACTCCCTATATGTGATTTGTTCATCCATTAGAGACTTCAATTGGAGAATACATTTTGGTTGGGTTTTATAAGGTAGATCTTCATAGGGTTACAGCCTCCTTGTAGTTCGAATTGCATCATTGTGTCTTACCCATACGCTTGTCCATAAAGTACGTCGTTTATTGACCAGGGTATGTTAAATTTTATGATTGTATAATTGTAAATCTCTTTTATCTCAAAAATCCAAAGTTTTTAATGGGATTTATGTATTACCTAGGTACAAGTCATCTTATAAATAGAGCTGATAGTTTTGAGTATAGGCATCGTTCTCTTGCAACATGCACAACAAATAGAGATTAGACTTCGTGGTGGTATTTCTCTCTCATGAAAGGCAAGGTGAGCCTAGAAGCTAATGAGAGGGAGAAACCTACAAGCAAACCTATTCAATCCTAGCATGTAAGGATCCAATACCATACATGCAAGATAAAATAGAGAAGAGAAGAGCTCATAAGTATTTGTAAGGGAATGAATGTGTATTACTTAGTGTCAAAACTGACAACGTGACTAGTTTTCACACAAGGCTGGCTAAATAAAAAATGCTCTGACCACTATTATTAGTATTAAGCAAGTATGTACATGAAGTCCTTAGACTTTCCTTGATATATGTTCAAGTCAAGAGCTTGCCTTAGCCTTGATGAATCATGTGTCATTGGCTCTTGACTTTGAGCCGCAAATGCAGCTTCCCATTATGGATACACTAGCTCTCTTTCCCAACGGGTCCTTACTCTCTTTTCACACTAGAATGCTTCTTGCAAAAAAGGTAGGGGAAAAAGAAGAAGCTATTGTAAGGAGAAAACCTATAATCAAACCTATCTAGCATGCATCCATCGAGAAAGCAAGATTCAAAAGCATACAAGAAAGAAAGAAGAGAAAAGAAGGAGACCTCACAAGTAAACTATTGCTATAAGGCAATGATTATCCATTGCTTATGTTGTAAAAAATGACTTATATACAAGTGACTAGTTTTCACACCATGTTGGTTAAAGTAAAAAATAGTCCAGCTTTGATTACTAATCTTAAGTAACTATTATGTACACTAAGTCCACATACTTTTCCTATTTGACATTAAGCATAGAGTAAAGCCACCAGCACTGTCTTACAAAAGATAAGTGCCCATTTGTATAGGTAAGATGGCAAAGCACCTTACGGTAGGTCAACGGGGGAAACCATGCTAACCAATCGAGTGGTTAACAACATAGCTTATGATAAGGTCACTTTATGTATTCCAGTTCCGTACACAAACGTTCAGTGCCTGTAAGAGAGGGTAAGATACCAAAGTTCCTTATGGTAGGTCAAGGTGAGTAAAACCATGTTAATCTACAAAGTGGTTAATATACCCCTTTCCTTATGGTGACAATGTCCTTAGGCTTCTTTAGAACAAGCTTGTTTTATTGCCAAGTCCCACACTCATAACTAGGACATAGATGCCCTGTGGCTACAATACCAAGCATTAGAAACAACCAAAAGTGGCCCGGGCACATGATACCGGAAAGGGACCAACTCCTAAATGAGGTCAAGCAAGCTAAAGCTAACTAAACCCAAGCCGTTCATGTAGCTAACCAATTTACAAAAGAGTGTGAAGACACATCATACCTTGACAACCAAAGAGGCAACTAAAACCTAGACAAACTTTCATGAAGAGTATAACCCAGCCATAATAACCAAAGGAGAAGCGGTCTACCAAAAACTTCTCCGCCATCATAAAGAAGCCCTTATCAACTAGGCACACATAAAATCCATCGCCTCTGGCATATGTCCAAAAGAAGATGGATATGATTCTCTTAAAGGCCACTGACCTCAACACCTTGCTAACCATCCCCTGTCGATACTCTTACCCTCATTAATTGTACCCTAGCCTTTTACTTGCTTTAGTTCATTATTTTTTTATTGGACCCTATCTCGACCCCCACCTTCCACACCATCTTAGCCCAATACCATGAAACCACACTAACCTTGGCCATCCTTTTCTTCTTCAACCAAGCCATCTCATTGTTGGACACAACACTTTTGTATTCCATTGGATCCCATCTACTTTTGTCCAACCTCACCACTTGCTCATCAATTCTACACACTTTACTGAGGAAGGTCACTTCCTCAAACTCATAGTACCACTCCCGGCCTACCTCACCAATGAAGATCTCCTTCACTCGGCCATGCTAGTCATGAAGACCCTTGTTCAACCAAGGAGAAAAGTCCACCTACCATCAGCTTTGTCACATGCCTTACAACCAATACAACCTACATGGCATCCTCATACTATATTAAATAGTCTACATTTACCTTTAGGAAGTCCTTGTGCCACCGAATATGACACCGACCACACCATCTATATGGCTTATTCACCGTAGACGTTTCCATCGATGAGACACATGAGGTCTATGCCTTTTTTCCAAAGCCACAAGCCTACAAATGAAGAGGATGACCTTAAACATTCCTCATAGAAGGAAAACAAGGCAAGATTGACCAACATTTAGAGAAGAAGATCCGCATGCCAATGTGGCACACTCTTTTGGAAATTTAGGTGACAAATAAAATACCCAAGAGCCAATCCCAACCTTGTTCATAAGCGATCTTGAAGCCATTCCACCCACCACTTTGCCAGTACAACACTTCACCCCTCCCATAACCCTCCCTTCAATCCATTCGCCATTATCCTCAATGGTATAACCTACTTGATCCATAGTTCATCACCCCCCTACCCCCCTGAGCTTATAGATTCTTCCTCCCCAACTTAACCACCCACCACTCTGCCAGTACAACACTTCACCCCTCCCATAACCCTCCCTTCAATCCATTCGCCATTATCCTCAATGGTATAACCTACTTGATCCATAGTTCATCACCCCCCTACCCCCCTGAGCTTATAGATTCTTCCTCCCCAACTTAACCACCTTATCAAAACTGTATCCATCATCCCCCCATCATCATGAATAATTTCATGACAAGCCGAATGTCAATGAGGCACTATCACCAACTACTTAGGAAGAAGCAATGAAGATGATGGGAAGAGGTGTCCTTGCCTATCCATGAACAACAACTCACATACCCTCCCAATGGGTGAATCTCACATTATAAGGAAACTTCCATGCCAACTTTGATACACCCTTCTGTTGAGATATCGAGCTCATCTAGTGAGGTGGTGGACACTGATGACCCGCCTGGGGGATAGGCCCCACACTTATTCCACTGGCATGGTTGGATCTTGGGTGATATCTGGCCAATGGGATGACAGGCTGTGTGACATCCATTCTAGAGACTGGCATAGTTATAGCGCCAGCTCATTTAGTTGGGTTCACACTATAGAGAACCCTTGTATGTATTGGTTGAGTACCTTTTCATATATGTGTACTCTTATCTTGTATATGGTGTGTTGAGTGTTGAGTGAAGAAGAAGAAGATTTTCAGTCTCTCACCTTGTGTGTTCTCTATTAGGGTTTTGTGAGTGTGTGTGTGCTTGCAAGAGCTCAAGCTCTCTTCCCCCCTGCATCTTTTCACCTTCAATATGGCCAAATTCATTTGTTATCAACACATGAATCACTTGTTTGCCGAGTGGAAGACCAACTACCTATGGCACACTAAGAGGCTAGCACTTTATTGATCCTAAGGACTACCCCTAGCCACAGGTTACATATAGGAGTCCCAAATGATGCACATCCCATCTCCTCACTGATACTACCAAATGTGGTGAGACTACATGGTTTCCACCTAGAGAAGAGAGAATCTACCCTTGCAGGTTCATGCCAAAGAAGGTGGTTGTGGTGCAAGTTCCTGTGCATGGAAGACAAAGAGACCATCTACAACTTCCCATACATTGATGTCCCCATACCACTCATAACCACAGAGATCCTCCCTAAATTAAGAACTTTAATGGGGGTATTTTATTTTATTCTTTGCATTTTTGTCGTCCCAACACTTGGATTAATCCTGTTGGCCCTTTGGAACCTTTTTTGGACCTTAATCCAAAAATTTCTAAAAATACGGACCCTTAGGCTAAGGCTCTTATACACATATTCAATTAATTCCTAATGCACATTGGAAAGTTTATTTTTAACTTCTGTTTCAAGGGAATTCATTTTAGATATCAGGAGAATTTTTGTATCCAAAAATATCTCAATTTTGATTTACCTCTCTCTAGATATTTTCTCTCTCGAGGCCAAAACTGGGTAAAACAAGATCTTTTTCCATTTCTGAGGGGGATGATTACAAGAGATAGAAGGGGAGGTTCTTACACCTTTACATCTCAAAATCTGGAGCCTTTGGGAACTTCTCTCTTTGATTTCCCCAATTCTTAGGCTGAGGTCTTGCATTACTTTTGCATTGAAACTGAGGGTTGGTTTCCCTGATTTTGATGTAAAGAACCTTGATTACTCTGGAAGGAAGATGCTGGAGTCTGGAATCTTGGTCCCTAACTTCCTTGCCCCAAAAACCTTGATCCAAAAGGAGTTGGGCAATCCATACGGCGATGTCCATATCCTTGGCAGTTAAAGAATTTAACTTCTTTGTTCAAGGGTGGAACTTCTGAAGTTGAATTCCAGGGGATTGTGTTCCGAGAAAAAGACCTTTCTTCCATTCTAGAATTTTCCGTATCCTAAGTTTGATCTTGTTGTCTCTTAGGAGACAAAAAGTTGGAATCACCTTTCGGAGCTAGGAATCTTTTGAAAGATGATGGTGCTAGCTTGGCGCGACCTTGACAACAAAGGCCTTCGCAAAATCCTTCACCATCCGTACGGCTTCAGCCATAGAAACTGGCTTGGCATTCTTCACTAGGGTATTCAAAGGTTCGTTCATTCCCTGAATGAACCTGGCCACATCAGCTGTTCTTCATTCAACGGCGGTAGCGAGTATTTGAGGAGGAGAGCGAACGCCTGGTGGTATTCCTCCGTGGTTCGGCTTCCTTGGGTTAGCTCCAAGAATTCATTCATCTTAGTTTCCACGAAGCTGAGAGGAGGATAGAATCTCTTCCTTAGTAGGTAAGTTTTGAGATTATTCCATGTTTGGGTGTTCCGATCCAAACGGTTTGTCTCACAGTAGTTCCAAAGACGCTACTCTGGATGTTTCTATGATTTTCAGCCTGGCAAGAGCCACCTTACTTCTATCATTGTATCTAGTGACATTGAAGTATTCTTCCATGGCTTTGATCCACTTCTCACATTCGTATCAAAGCTAAGTTCTTTATTTTCCATGTTTCCATTGAGCTACTCATTACTAACTCTAATCTCTACTTCTTAATCTCTTCTCTATTGATTTCCATAAGCCTCATATTTCTCAAATCTTCTCCATACAAATAATTATTGCTTAATAGATTGGGCATACCTCTTGCCTAATTGATTGAACTTACTTCTTGCCTAATAAATTGGGCATACTTTGGAGATTCTACATGAAGCAAGTGGAGTACATGACAACCTTGAAGAATCATTGAAGCAAATACCAACAAGGAGGAATCAACGGAATTGTTCTTCACATCATTAGAGACAATTCATAATTACCCAACCAAGTAATGTTGTTGTGTTGCATCTTTTTTTTTTGCTTTGTAATAAGTAACTTTCCATTTTGCTTATTGTTAGAGTAAATGGCTTCTCAAGGTGGGAAGGATGAAAATGTGGGGAGAAGGGGGAAAACCCAATGTCCTCTTTCCACATGGAAGAGGATATTACAAAAACAAATAAAATAGATATGCAAGATTTAGATCTTAATGATGTTAAATTTGCAGCAATGAGCTATGGCGGATCAAATGCAAGAATCAACATAATTAACAAGTGATTAGATGATGATTAAGATGAGATTAGTGAGTAATTAATCTAACAGGATAATCTAGGCATGGATACTCAAAAACTAGCAAATTATCATTAGGCCAATGCCTCAATTTATAGGTTGTACATCCACAAGATGCCAAGCATCTAATCCCACTGATTTCTCCTTGATTTGTGCCACCTCCCCTACATCTGGGGGCATCTTTTCCTAGAATCTTTCCACATCCCTATATTCACTCATGTTGTACCCTTGATTCTCTCATCAGTATAGATACCTCTCACCTTTTCACTGCTACCCACTTAATTATAGACTCCCTTTTATAGTCATCTTCTACCTTCTTGCCAATGGCTGCCAGATGTTGCTTAATGCTTTTGTATTTGTTCAAGTGTGTGGTTAGAGGTTCACTTTACTTCATATCAAGTTTGTAGAATTGCATTAGCGGATTTATCTTTGAATTTTTTGCTTGAGTGCTAAATAATTTGTTAACACTACTAGAGCTTGAGAGCATACCGACGTTAAAATACCGACACAAATGTCGAACGTCGGTATGCCCGTCTTAATCTTGGAGGAAACAAGTCGGGCGGGCTAATTTTAAATTTTCGTACACCGACGCGTATACCGACGCTTTTATCGTTGCACATACCGATGCATATTCCGAGGTATATACCGGCGCACATACCGACGCACATACTGACGCTCGTAAGTTTTTTACAGCCGAGAGCGTATTGTTCTCTATTTTTCGCGGCGTTGCAGAGAAGGTGCGTTTAAGCATCTCCTTCCTTCTTTCCTCTTTTCTCCTCTTCTCCTTCTCCACTTTAACTTGTATGCTCTTTCTTTTACTAATATGCTCTTTGCTCTTGCTTTTGCTTTTTAATTTAGGATATAGGACGTTTAGGGTTTTGTGTTTTTTTTGGTTCTCTATGCATGTTGAGAGCTCTCTATGTATGCATAGATCTCCTAATGCATGCATAGAGATTTTAGGGTTTTGTATTACTTTGTATTAGTTCTTATTCTTATGTTTAATTTACTAATTACTTTGTTTAATATTTTGTTTTGCAGCTCTTTCACTAATCTTTCACCAATCCTCTCCTTCAGCTTCGCAAAAAAGAGGTAGACCCTCTTTCCATTTTTCTTGTTTATGCTTTTTTCTACGTATTATTGCACCCATGTTTTATGGTTTAGGGTTAGTTTAGGGTTCTTGCAATTGCAAGCTTGTACATAAGATTATTGCAAAAATGCTGCAAAGCTGGTATTCAAACAGGCAGCTGCTGCAAGCGGAGTGTTTGGAAGGTGTATGGACATGGAAGGTGATGTTGTATCGATAAATAAAGAGGGGGGATGTTCATGTCTTGTTCTCCCCACCATGAATGCCCAATCAAGAGCTTTTCAGACAAACCATGGGATGTATATACAGAGATTTAATGTTTCCCAAGAAGGCTTTAATCTTTTCTTAATGAGGATCATCATCCTCATTAATCCTTATTGGGTTTCCAAATGGAGCAAAAGGTGGTAGGCTGTGTTTTCCACCTCAAGACCATGCAATTGTTCTCTAAGAAGAGATCCCAATTGCCTTCATGTTTCCTGAGAAGGGTTTTTGCATGCTCTACCACCTCTGCACTTGGCACAATTGCATGAAACCTAGCTTTTCTCATTCTAGAGCACCACCCTTTGCACCCTTCATTCCTCTCTGTCCTGGCCTCCCCCTCACAGGCCACATTGTTTATCAAGGCCATAGCTGCCTCCCCTTCAATTATCTGCCTCTCCTCACTCTCCTTCCCCTTGAAGCACACATTCATGGAGTCCAAAAACCTCCATTCAAACTCCATTGCCTTCTTAAACCTCTCCAAAAAGTCCATTGAGCCTTGCTCTGTGTCATTCTCACTCAATATACATGCATCTGGATTCAAGCTGTGAATAAATTACAGAAATTTATCCTTTGCACTCATGGTTAGCTCTTCTCCATCAACTGAGCTTGGATCAACCTCATCATTGATTTGATGGAAGCAAAATTGCTCGCAAATCACCAATGCTTCTCCATCATTAAGGCTTAAATCATCTTTTTGTAGAGACTCTAGTTGCTTAGAGATGATTTTAAGCTCCACCTTCAAACCCAATTTCTTCGCAAATGGCTCTAATCTAGATAAAAAATCAGCACTTGCATCAGCCACCACAACATGGAAAAGAGCAATGAAATTTTGCACTATGGTTAGCCTCATGAGTTTGGGGGGTCCAGAGGGCCTTGTTGCAAGAGCTTCAATAAAAGTTGGCCATTGGGTGCCTTGTGAAACACCCATGTCCACAATATGCACTACATCATGACCCTCACAAGCTTCCAACATAGCCCCATTGGCTATGGTGTACACTGTCTAGTGCCAAGGGCTAGCATCATGAAATCTAAGTAGAGCACTTTGCACAAGCTTAGGAGCACAATTAGCATAATCATTGGGATTAAGAAGCTGGCTTATTGGAGGAGGTAAACTAATACTCCTTGTCACCCTTGAGAATAGAGCTTTCAGTCCATTGGCTGCTAATCTTTGATTAGCATCTCCGGTGAACGAGGCTAGATCGTTTAATACCCACATTAAGTGCTGAGTGCGGATTAAGTTGTTGCTAGCTATGGCTGAAGCAGAGCCACCATTAGCTTGGGATTCTCTGCTTTTTGGGGGTGTAGGTTTTTGATCCTTCTCAACATTGGCTTTGTGGAGAGGTTTATTAACATTGAAGCTCTCCCCCTCATCTTCTCCTTCACTGGAAGTACATGAAATGGTTGGCTTCTTACTGTTATGGGGAGCTATAATGTCAGTTTGTTGCCCTTGATCAAGGCTTGAGAAAACTCTCTTCTTGTTGGGGCCTCCACAGCGAGCTTGGATTCTGGCTTGAGACTGCATTTAACAGAAGAACACCATGTGTCAGCATTACTTCTTGTTCATGGATATGGGCACAATAAGGGTCATGAATGGAGAAACAATGAGATCAGAGAAAACTTAATCTAACCCTTCCTCAGTGGGGGGCTGGGGGGGAGAGAGAGAGAGAGAGAGAGAGAGAGAGAGAGAGAATGAATGGGAAAAATGTACACACTTGCATCGCATAAATGCATTCAGCTTACTACAATCATATGCTCAACATTGAACCCAACTGTGAGACACAGATTAGAGAGAGAGAGAGAGAGAGAGAGAGAGAGAGAGATTTAGTCTCACAATTTCGTGTTCACAAGGGCAAATTTGCATACTTTGCATTGCATGCAGCTTAACAATTGTGAGCTCAACATCAAACCCAACTCTGTGTGTGTGTGCGCGCGCGTGTGCAGCTTAACAATTAAGCCCAACTCTGTGTGTGTGTGTAGCTTAACAATTGTAAGCTGCACATTAAACCCAACTCTGTGTGTGTGTGTGTGTGTGAGAGAGAGAGAGAGAGAGAGAGAGAGATCTAGTCTGACAATGGCACGCGCATGTAGCTTAATAATCATATAATCAACCTTACACCCAACTAATTACCTCATTAAGCCCAAATATTTATTAAGACTAAGCTAATTACCTCCAGCAATTCATGACGGGCCTCGTGATTGCTGTTTCCGTCAACAATATCGAGTATCGATAAAAACTCCGACGACTCGAAGTGATCTCCATCATCGCCGGAGTTCTCCTCATTAGAGGAATCAGTGTACAGCCTTGCGAGCTCATTAAGCATGCCGGAGTCCTCGCTGCTGAAAGGGCTTCTGGCAGTGTTACTGCTGTCATTGTACTCTTCTATCAAGAAGCCATCAATGAAAATCCCGGCAGCATCCACGGTAGCGTCAAGCTCAAGGGCAGTGGGGTTGTCAGCGATGAAATCCGACCAAAAGTCATCGTGATCCAGCAATTCAGAGCGATCTATGATTAAAAGCAGGCGAGGGGGAGTCCAGCGGGCAAGTAAGGCTAAGGTCATTAGGGTTAATGAAGCAATCGTCCATGGTGATTAGGACGGGTAATTAGGGGTGGTATGAGTCTTCTCTTCGATTCACTAAGTTATATTGCTTATTTGGAATTCTCATATGCTCACAAGTTATCTTCAATTCACTAAGTTATATTGCTTATTTGGAATTCTCATATGCTCATCACAAGTTATGTATTGGTAAATAGTACATATAATTGCTATGTATGTAGGTACATATCCTTAAAAGGAGATAGATCCTACATCCATTGAGATTGCTCGTCTCAATGCTATTGAGGTAGTGTGTATGACCGAGGACAACTTTCCAAGAACAATTCTCATTGGCCAGTTGCATCTTGTGGTGCATCTGGTTTATGAAGTGGCATTGTGTGGTGTTGTTCATGTTCAATGGATGTTTTTCCTTGTTGAAAGGTTCATGAAAACCTTAAGTGAGACAAAGAGCAAGGCCATAAGCAAAGCATGGCAGAGGGATGGTTGATGCAAGAGCCTCTTGTGTATATCTCAAAACATCTATCTCATATAGATCCTTCCACGCCATGATTGTGGAGCTCAGGGGCTTCACTATATGTAAACTCTCTATATCACGTGTGTTCAAGGCCTAATTAAAAAACCCCTTATTTGTAATTTTTCATGAATAAAAAATACCCTTTTCTATTCAATCTGTAAATACTCCCTTTAAATAGTATACTTCTGTATGTAAAAAATATATAAAAAGTGGATTTTAAATACCCCTTCTGTTGAACTCACGTGCTACGCTTACATAGTTATGAGTGACCCCCCCCCCTCCCCTCGAGTCGTGGAGCAATGATGAGGAGGATGACCGACTAATCACTAATGTGCCTTAGGGAAAAGCAAGGCAATGAAGACGGGATGAAGCATTACGCCACACAAGGTGAATACAATCTGCATTCTAAATAGTCCCATCATGGAGAAGTGGATTGGGAGATACAAGGATGAAATCAATAGACGAAAGTATGAGAGAAGAGATTTCAGAAGAGCAAATAGACGCTTGCCATTCTCACCTAGCTTGGAATCTCTACCAAATGTGATCAATATAGAATGGATTCATATGGCAATATCGATGGCATCGCAAAATGGAGAGATGATCACAAGAGAAGAGCATGAGTATGCAAGGATGTGACCCTCAAGTAAGTACATTCTTCATCTCTATCTTATGTATATCTTGTTTAATACACTATACTAAATGTCATGCTTTCTTTTAATGTTAGAACAAACTATATAATGCAATATGGTCAAAGGGAAGGCACTTTCTCATGGAGCATGTGGATTCTAAAAGAAACACATTTGGCATGATGGCAATGTTTGAGCAAGAAAGTTGAGCTAGTAGATATGATACCATTGTCATAGAGGACAATCTTGAGTATTGTGGAACTATTCAGGATATTCTTGAGTTTGGATTTAGATCATTTAGTCTATTCATCTTCTTTAATGTGAAATGGTTCAAAAGGTGATATATAGAGGTGCTCAAGTAATTGTGAAGAAACATCCAAATGGGTTCTTTCAAATTGATTCCACCAAGTTTTAGAATGATGAGAAAGATACCTTTGCACTACCTCAACATTGTCAACAGGTGAGTAACCCAACCAATCCTAAATTAAATCTTGACGTAATATAATAAAAGTGGAACCCCTTTTCTTTGTGATATTAGGTTGTGTTTCACGCCAATGGAATTGCTCCAAAGTGGTGGTATGTTATACAAGTTTTTCCTCATTCAAAACATATCTTTCAAGATCAAGATCATGTGTGGAGGCCAAATCTCTAGATGAGGTGCAAGTACTACCTCAAATCGGCTCATTGGAAGAAGACGATGAAGAAAACATTTTGGATGGGACCGATGAAGAGCATGAGGAACATTAATCCAAAGAAGATGAGGAGTCACCTATCAATCATGAATGCTTCATTGGATCATGATAGTGATATTGATATTGATATGGAATCCCATCTTTTCATTGAGCTTCCATTAGATATAGACATTGATGAAATTACAAGATGGGATAGATTCATGATCTTGACATTGTTTCGCTTCTCAAAAGTTTTTAACTATCTTTTTTTTTGCTTGGAATATGGATCCAAGAATCATAGTTATGTTCAATTTTATGGTTAAAATTCATAGTTTGATTTTAAGCATAAAAGAGGAACTACTATCATATTTTCATTACAAGCTTTTACTCTTTTAGGAAAAATTGAGAATTATTAGTAATAGCAGAGCGAAGCTATGGTAATTTTTTTCGAAAATAATACATATCTTATTTTTATGCATAATGCTAAAAGTGGACTTCCTACCATATTCTAGGATTGGACATCCTATGCAAAAAGAATGATTTTCATCATATTCATGAGAAATAATATTTTTGTAATTATGCATAATTAATTGACTACGAGAAAAGAGTAATTTTTGATAAATTTATTTTTATACAAAAAGAGGAATTCCCATGATATTTGAGATCCAAGTAATTAAATGGTAAAAGAGAAATCTTTGGTAAATTTATTTTTATGCAAAAAGAGGAATTCCCATGATAATTGAGATCCGAGTAATTAAATGGTAAAAGAGGATTTTTTGGCATAATTCAAATTATGAGTATTTATCAAAAGTAAAATTTTGAGAATTATTAATTTTATTAAGAAATATGGGTAGAATTGATTTTTGTAAATCCCATGAATCTTTTACTCAAAAAGAAGAGTATTGAATATATTTTACTTGAGAAATTTGAGAAAGAATATGAATGGATAGATGTGAATGTGAATGAATGAATGAATGAATGGATGTAGATGAATGTGATGAGTTGTGAATGGATGTGGTGTGATATGGATAGATGTGGATGTGATGTAATGTAGATGGAATGAATGAGATGTGGTATGGATAGATGTGGATGTGATGTAATGTGGATGGAATGAATGTGATGTGATGTGGATGGATGTGAACGAGATGGGATAAGATAAGGATGGATGTGACGAGATGTGAATGGATGTGATGAGATGGAATGAATGTGATGTGATGTAATGTGGATGGAATGAATGTGATGTGATGTAATGTGGATGGATGTGAACGAGATGTGATAAGATAAGGATGGATGTGACGAGATGTGAATGGATGTGATGAGATGTGAGTGGATGTGGTGAGATGTGGTGAGATATGAAGTGATGTGAATGAATGTGATATTGTGTGGATCCGGTTAGATATCAATGGATGAGATATGATGTGGATAGATGAGATGTGATATGATGTGGACTTGGGTAGATGTGAATGGATGTGAAGTGATGTAAATAGATGTGAACATGATGTGACGTGATATGAATGGATGAGATGTGATGTGGATATGTTATGACATGATGTGATGAGAGGATAGATGTAGATAGATGTGATGAGATGTAATATGATGTGATTGGATGAGAATGGTGAAGGACGATGGGAATACATACGACTGGATGTGGAATAAGCAATGTGAATTGATGTAAAAGAATGTGGAATAACGAGAATGATGTGGAACAATGTGGAAAGATGAGAGTTTGTTAGAAACTATATTTATGACTTGTTTTTAAATGACTGTTTTATGTCAAGAATGCTGGGGAAGCATTTTGACCATCTTGTGAATGAGGTCTAGAGACCTAAGTGATAATGTTGCAACGGCTGACGGAGAGTCAATGGAGGACATCTCGTGTAGCAAGGTCGGCCAGCCAGCCTTAGTTCAATTTAAATGGTGAGCTTCCGGTACGGTGGATGAGGGACCAAGGAAGCGACCTATGAGTGAAGCGCTAGGTGACCTGCGAAGGAGCCTAGAGGCTGCTGACCATACGATGCTCAGGCTCTGGGTCACCAAAGATACCCACACATGTGTCGTGGAAGAAAATGGAATAAGGAGTTAGAGTTGTGTTTCGAACTTGGGCATGGATCTGGTTGATTGGCCTTACTGGTCCTCAACACAACGGATGAGTCCATGGCTCTTTTATATGGATCTGTTGATTGATCTTGCTGATCTTCAATAGAGAGTCCATCTGAATTTTCTTATGTGATTATATTTTCGGGTACTATGAGCTAGGAACTATTGAAAAGGCCCCTGAGTGAACAGATGGTGAGAGTTATTGTTGCCAATGATGCGATAGGTACACCGATGAAGGAATGATAACACCATATTGGGGAATATGGGAATTTCCCACAAGTTTGGGACACGTGGTCAAAAGTTTGGATTAACCATAACTTGAATACCACTAATCCAAAATGAGCGCTTTATAGCTCTTTAGATTCCATTTTTCAAACGCTTTCCAACGATAGGTCATATGATAGGGTTTTGAGAAACTTACAAACATGTTATCCATGTCCCCTTTTTTAAGTATTCAAAAATGGGAATTGGAAAATTCCCAAATTCACTAATATGGTGTTTGATTAGAATTCAAGCTAGATATTTTGGAGGATTATGATCAGTGATACTATGGTTTCATTAAAAGATTATTTTAAAGATAGCTGAATCTGTGAAACAGGCAATTTTATATTGGGTGTGTAAGTGGTGTGACTATCTTGAAGTTTGCTTGAAGCGCCGGCTAGGGGGCCTAGGAACTCTTTTCCCTAGTACTCGGAGCAAAACATAACCAAATTTCTAAATGGATCCTATCACTATAGTGGTTGGGCGGTTGGCTAACCCATGGGATTGGCTGGACTGATGGATCCCTGAAATGAGACTCAATTCTGTTAAGTTACGATAGTTGAATAACCCTTGTTCTATGGAAAAGAATCAACGGCTAGGAAAAAAGCGTTGGACTCTATGATCCAAGTGCAAGTCTCTTCCTTGATCTGACCATGTGACTTATGGGTTCAGTCGGATCAGTTTTGTTAGTTAAGGCTCTTTACTACGTGTTAGAATGGATTTTTCTTGGTGGAATCGCCTATGTCTGCTATGTCTGTTGGGCGAGGGAAGTTTTTTCGAATTCGGTTTTGGAAGAACCGAGGGAGTAGTCTCTTGTCCGGATATCCGT
The DNA here is from genome assembly GCF_041138505.1 of Cibotium barometz. Lineage (NCBI taxonomy): Eukaryota > Viridiplantae > Streptophyta > Polypodiopsida > Cyatheales > Cibotiaceae > Cibotium > Cibotium barometz. The sequence goes on from NC_141095.1 coordinate 19,090,287, forward strand.
GGGCGAGGTACCGAGTAAGAGGCTCTGCCCTGTGTAAGAAGTGCTACTTCTGCTGCTAGCACCCCAAAATTCATTGGCTAAAGTGGATCAATCGAGAAGCAAGAAATGTCAAAAGTTTATAAAGTACCAATAAAAGATTTTAATTGTGTGATGAAATTCATACAAATTGATATTCAGAATAATGAAGATTCATAAATTCGAAATCGGGTCTTCAGATGGAAGTACCGCAATTGTATGGAATCCTTGACTTGCTTCTTAAGGCCTGTATATGATGGTATTTACCTTATAGCTCCAAGGACCGTGAATACCCATATATACTGTGGATATATCTACAGCTCTTTACTGACAATATATACGAGTAAATCTAAGACCTTGAAGTTATAAGCAAAAATGCTATCCAGAGAATGAATTCGAATGCTAGTTGATATGATTTTTTGAATTCTGGTTGAGAATTGATGAATTGATTTGGATTCTGATTGATAGATGATGATTTCTGACTTCTAGTTGAAAGAAGATAAGTTGAACAAAGCCACAATGAGGATGAATGGGGAGAATCCCAGTGATGATGTTAGTAACTGGAAGACGATTATGACTTCAGCAAATCACTATGAGATTAGTAGATTGTGTTGATAGATTGCTGCTGTTTGACCCAGTGGATCTAATTAAGGGATGGCAAATTGAAAACCTGCATAACTGAATTCCTGTGGAGGAATGTTCAGATGGAATTTTCGGTCTGATGGACCATTATTGTGTTAAGAATATGAATGAATTATTCTCTGGTAATGAGTTATGTATGTTCTTCTTATAGAAGGGATCTTTATCCTAGGATTCTATGGGGGGCTAACCAAACTATAAAGAATCCTAGAATAAGTTAGATCTAAAGTCGGATTTGAATTATAAATAAAGTGGTCTTTTCACATGAGCATCTTGGTTAATTTGGAAAAAAAAGGGACTTAACAAGAATTTTTATATTGATAGGATCATGGATCGAGGTCATCGTGGTGGGAATGTTAACCCCCAACTTGATGAGGAAGAGCTCAATCTGGATGTTCATAAAACCCTTCATAGATCGCAGCCTGGACCTTTCAAGGGGGAAGGGAAAAACTTGGGTAAGGCTGTGGAGAAAAGGATCGAAGCAATGGAATAATACTTCGATGTCATCGGGTACAATGAAAAATGTAAAATGGCTCTTGCAAGGCTGAAGATAGTAGCTAGAGTGGCATGGAGAAACCACTGCGAGACAAGCCGTCTGGATCAGAACACCCAGACATGGAATGATCTCAAGATTTACCTAAGGAAGAGATTCTGTCCTCCCATGAATGAATTCTTAGAGTTAACCCAGGGGAATAGAACTATTGAAGAATATCATCAGTCGTTCGCTCTCCTCCTCAAGTACTCGCCACCGTTGGATGAAGAACAATTGAAGGCAAGGTTCATTTGGGGAATGGATGAACCTTTGAATATCCTAGTGAAGAATATTAAGATATAGGCCTTGGAGCCTTAGTGAACAAGGGTGTAAAAGGTGTGTGGGTATGAATGGTCCTAAGGGAGCTACCTAACCCTAGGCCAATAAGTAGCAAGCCTATTTAAAGGCACATTAGAGGGTAATACAATGATGCCATCTAAGTCTTTATTTGATGTCGAACGATGAAGATTTACACCTTAATGATGGTGCACCGATGAAGATTTACACCTTAATGATGGTGCACCCCACTCTTTGTGCTTGCTTGACCTCTTGTAGTTGACATGCTTTGGACATACATGCCATTGTTTGACCTCTTGTAGTTGACATGATTTGGACATATATGCCATTGTTTCCACATGCTTTCCACCTTGACCATTCTCACACAATGATCAAAACAAGGCTGCCACCCTTGCTTAAGTGGTTTGCACATAGATGTTCCTTCAACATGCTTGATGCTTTTCTGCATACCATACCTCCTGCATGGGCAATGAGGGCCTTCCTTCTTAGAGTAATGGTTATGAGGTAGATTTATATGGGAAAGGGAAAGGGAGGGTCTTACCACTTGCCTTATAGATTGGTCAAGGACAGTGTCTACTCCATACAACAAAATCTTTTGTGCATGATGTTGGTTACATGATACCCATTAGGGTTTGAAGGCACAAGCTTAATGAAAGTGAGTAAGTGGTTGAGGTAAATGCTCAAACCAATAAGGTACATCATTCTTGGCTCAAGAAGGTGAGGGCATGGCTCATAATGTTGCCTATGCCTCTTACAAAGACAATGCCAAGAGATGCTTAAAAACATGACAAACAACAAGGTAGAGCACTTAGTGATGCTATGCTCAACCTTAAAACTCATCTTAGAGAATGAAAATGTTAAATATGCAGCGGATTAACATGCCTTGGGCTTGGGAAATGAGAGCATGTGGCTTCTGACATGCTTATACCTCTTACAAACAAGAGCCTCAAGGGTGATACACAAAAATATTAAAGATGAGCATATGGCTTATGACATGCTTATGCCTCTTACAAACAAGAGCCTCAAGGGTGATACACAAAAACATTAAAGATGAGCACTTAGTGTACATGTGCCCAACTTTAAACCACTCAAAAAAATTGAGTTTGTTGATTAAAAACTAGAAAACTTCAACCTCTTTGGCTTATGGGATGAAGACAATGGCTTATGGTTGCACCATTTCTCCTTGGAAGCTTGCCAAGGTAAGCATAGAAGCGGGTTGACGATGAAGACTTATAATGTGGCACTTATGGTGTGTGCCCGGCCTCCAATATTGATGAAGAAGATCCTCCTTAGTGTTAAAGACCTTCTCCTTTAATGGTTATGACCACTATTAGTGTTAAACAACACTATTAGTGCTTATAAGCACACTTTGAGAAGCTTTGTGCACTTGAAGTTGTTGATGAAGCTTGATGAGAATGAGGCTCATGAATACCTCATGGTGTAGCCCACAACATCAGAGAATATGGAGCAAAACACTTCAAGAAGCACTTAAGAGATTTGAAGCTAATAAGAGGAGATTAGTGAAGGAAAACCTTTGATTTTGAAGCTTTAATGGAAGCTTCAATGGCTTGATAGAGAGTAGCCTGGTTTTTCTCTGATTGTGAGAGCTTGGAGCAGCCATTAGGGCTAGGATTTGGACTGTAGACTCTTGAGACAATGGGCTTCAAAAGCCCTAAGCCCACGCAGCCTATTATGCGCTGCACAGGCGGCAATGTCGCGACGGAGAGAGGGTGATTCGGCTGATGAGCTATACAAAAATGTCCTCCCGGATGTCCTCTTCACTTTCTTAGTTGAGAGCTCTCCAAGATTTTGCCTCCACGAGCTACTAGAGCTCCTCCACTGGCAGGAGGTTCAGCTCCACAAAAGAAAAAGGGATAAAATTGACCTATTTTACACCACAAAAATGACCTAATCTTGCCAAGCTCTAGATACCAAGTTAGAATTTCGTGGTGCTCATGCTAGATCAACTATGTGGAGGAGAGAGACTCACAAAATATAAGAAAATATCTTGCTTATTAAGTTGCTCAAATACAACTAGGCTTCTTGCTCTTCATACGAATGCCTTTGGCATGTGCCTTTAAATAGGCTTGCTAGTGGCCTAGGGATAGGTGGCTCCCTTAGGAGCATTCACACCCACACCTTATACACCCTTGTTCACTAAGGCTCCAAGGCCTATATCTTAATAAAGAATGCCAAGCTAGTTTCCATGGCCAAAGCAGTGCGGATGGCAAAGGATTTCGCCAAGGCCTTTGATGTCAAGGTCCTTCCAAAGCCAGCACCATCATCTTTCAAAGATTTCTAGCTCCAGAGGGTGATTCCAACTTTCCACCGTCTAAGAGATAACAAGGTCAATCTCAGGATATGGGAAGTTCTAGAATGGAAGCAAGATCCTTTTCTCGGAACTCAATCGCCTGGAATTCAACTTCAGAAGCTCCACCCTTAAACAAAGAAGTGAAATTCTATAACTGGCAAGGATTTGGACATCGTAGTATGGATTTCCCAACTCCTTTTGGATCAAGGTTTTTGGGGGCAGGGAAGTCAAGGACCAAGATTCCAGACTCCAGCTCCTTCCTTCCAGAGTAATGAGGTTCCTTTTCGTCAAAATCAGAGAAATCCCAGAGATAGACCCTCTAACCAACCCTCAGTTTCAATCCAAAGTAATGTAAAACCTCCACCTCAGAATAGGGGAAGTCAAAGAGAGATGTTCCCAAATCGGCCATCTACTTCCAAGGCAGTAACGTTGGAAGTGATTGAAGAGGAATAAGATGAAAGAGATTATACTCCACCTGCGAGATGAGGACATCTAACGTTTTTTTAAGTGGGGTAGGATATAAGATTCTTCCCTCCATCTTTTGAGGTGTAAAGGTGTAAGAACCTCCCCTTATGTTCTTGTAATTATTCCCCTCTCTGAAATAGAAGAAAGATCTTTTTTTACCCTATTTTGGCCTAGAGAGAGAAAATATCTAGAGAGAGATAATCCAAAATTGAGATATCTTTGGATATAAAAATCCTCCTAGTGTCTAAAATGGATTCCCCTAAAACAGAAGTTCAAAATGAACTTTCCAATGTGCATTAGGAATTAATTGAAAATGGTATAAGGGACCTTAGCCTAAGGGTCTACATTTTCAAAAAATTTTAGATTATGGTTCAATTAAGGTTCCAATGGGCCAACTGGATTAATCCAAGTGTTGGGATGAGATAAATCCAAGAGAATTAAAAAAAAAACCCAAAATAAGTAAATACTCACATAAGATGAAGAGTTGACTGAGTACAAGGTTTTTTAGTTAAAAATTATGAGATATTACTAAAAAAATGAGATATTTTGGAATAATGATACATTTTTGAAAACTTGGTAAGGAAAGGGGGACACTTGAGGTAGACGAATCTTTCACATGTGTGGAAGGGTTTTTAATTCAAAAATAATTGTGATATTTTTACATCTCCTCTCTCCTAGATCAAACCAAATAAAAAAGGGAGCTAAACTGGTCCAAATCTTGTCCAAATTGAGTCAAACTGAACTTGGAAAATTTTAGACCCAGTTGGACTTGTTAGTGGCCTCCTTCACCTATAAATAGACCCTCAATCATTTGTAATAAAATATTAGAGCTATACCATGCTAGTATTATATTAAAATAATCATATTTTCTATTATCCCTTAAATTTTTCTCTCTCTTGGGAGCTTGGATCTCTCTCTCTCTACAACAACTCTTGGAGTTGCTCTTCTCCTCTTCGTAAACAAATCAATGCTTATTTATATATACTTATTTATAATGCTTTCTTTAAGTAAATATCTCTCTAAAAGAATAGCCATTTTTATGGCTAAATCCCTTGAAAGAGGATGCTTCTCAATGATAGTCTCTGAATTCAAAGCTAAACTCTAGGCTTGATAAGCTAGAGATTAAGAAAATGATATTTTCATGATTTTTTACTATTAAAATAATGGTAAATTCTTTTAGATTGTTTATGAGTATTTGAAAACTACTCTAATTCATTCTAAATATGAAATGGATTATCCTGATAATTTGGGAAAAGAGGAATGTTGAAATTAGCTCAATCTAGTGGGATAATCATAGGTATGTTTAATTTTATGGTTAAAATTATGATTTAAATTCATAGTTTGATTTGAAGCATAAAAGAGGAACTACTATCATATTTTCATTACAAGCTTTTACTCTTTTAGGAAAAATTGAGAATTATTAGTAATAGCAGCGAAGCTATGGTAAAATTTTTAGAAAATAATACATATCTTATTTTTACGCATAATGCTAAAAGAATGTGTGTGTGTGTGTGTGTGTATGTATGCATATACATACATACATACATATATATATATGTATGTATGTATGTATGTATGTATGTATGTATATGTATATGTATATGTATATGTATATATATATGTACTCTTGCCATGCCACGTGTAATGCCCGAGTTCAGGCATTACACGTGGAAATATTCAAACTCGAGCATTACACATGATGCAAAGTATGTGAAGGGTCCACCCTCGAGCTCTCTATCTTGGTAGATAACCAAAGAGACTCGTCTATTCTCTCTAAACTAGCACTTGCTCATCTTGCTACAGAAACCTCAACTAATCTCTTCGGACTAGTTCTCCTTTCTTATGAGAGAGGTGGTTGCTTTTATATATAAGTATGATCGCATACAGCATGCCATACCTCCAAAAAAGATGAATCATGCTGACATAAACCATGTAGTGACTCCAAGAGTTCACTCTTGAGAGGGTGGTGAAACTCAACTCATCGACCATCGGCATGTGGCAGAGCATATCTGCTACTACGTTAAATTTACCTCTCTAGAGTGTAATGTCAAACTCCTATAGGATCTCCACCCACCGAGCTTTTCTACCCTTTAACTCACCTTGACTTGAAAGCCATTTGAGACTTTTATGATCCATCCAAACCTTAAACATAGTGCCATACAAATAATGTTGCCACTTTTTTAGAGCATGAATAATCGCAAGTAACTCTCACTTATAAGCCGAGTAGTTACACTGGGCACATTCAAGCTTCTTGCTTTAAAATGTAGTCCAGTGCATTCCCTTTGCAATAAAACCAGCCCAATGGCCTCCCCACTACAATCTCTATAAAGTAAATGGCTCATTGTTGGGGTCCACAATGCTCAATAATGGTGATGTCGTTCGCAATGGCCACCTTGAGCTTCTCAAAACTTCTTCCATGAGGATCCCCACAACAAATTGTTTTATCTTTGCGTAGTCCTTTAGATACTATTAGTAGAGCCCCAACATACCTAGAAAAATCTATAATTCCTCGATATTTCTAGGTTTAGGCCATCTAACAATGGCATCCACCTTGTCAGGATCCATCCACATACTATCTACTATATACAGAGAAAATATGGCTAAATAGTGGATCTCCTTAGTAAAACCTTTGCACTTGGATTCCTTCCCAAATAGCTTATTTTCCTTGAGGAGTTTAAACACGAGCAAAAATTTTGGAAGTGTTCTTGTTAAGGAGTTTAAAAATTTTGTAAGTGTTCTTCTTTCAACTTACTATATATAAGTATGTTCTCAAGGAAAACTACTACAAATTTTTCCGAATATGAATGTAAAACCTTGTTCATTAGCGTCATAAAAAATGACACTGGAGCATTTGTGAATCTGAATAGCATGACTAGGAACTCGTAATATCCAAAATGAGTCCTAAATATGGTCATGGGAACATCTTGTTACCTAATCGTGACCTGATGTGATCATACCTTGATCAATATTACAAAAATTCTTCACACCATTGAGTTGGTCAAACAACTAATCAATGCGGGGCATCAATTACTTTTTCTTAACCATTATTTGAATAAGAGCATAATAGTCTACACACATTTGCATAGACCTATGTTTCTTTTTTACCAAAAGAATGGGTGAAGACCATGGCAATGAACTCAGTTGTATAAACCCTTTCTTTACATACTAGGCTAACTACCATTCCACTTCCTTTACCTCTGAGTGGCTTAATCTGTAATATATATATAAGCAGGTTTGCTTATAGGTTTTGACCCTGGTAGCACATCAATGCCATGGTCAAACTCCCTAGACATTGGAACCCCATCTAGGAGATCATCGGGAAACACATTCCTAAACTCTCACAATAAATCACTCAAAACTCCTTAGACATTGGAACCCCATCTAGGAGACCAGGAAACACATTCCTAAACTCTCACAATAAATCACTCAAAGCAACTGCGTACTTTTGTTTTATTATCTTAGTATTAGCCTTGGTATTTACATTTTGTTCACAAGAAGATAAAACAGGTTTTGGAAAATAGTGGTCTCAACCAAGGCCATTTAAGTTATCACACAACTTAAATTAGTAGCAACTACGGAACCTTTATCAATCACATTTATTTCATCTATGGAAATAAATTGATGCAAGAAAGTATAAATATATACCTGCTATATGTTATCAACGTTGATGGCATGACGCAACAATAGGGACAAAATCATGGGACAAGCTGGAACCTCATTCTCACCATGTAGCCTCACTACTCTCCCATCCTACACAAACTCTAGGCTATTATCATGGTAGCTTTGACTCAAGGTAGAGCCAAGGATATACAAACTCCCTGCCTAGAAAAATATTGGCTCTGGCCAAGTGCATGACCTAAAAAATCAACACTGGCCTCATAGCTGTGCATAGCTAAAGGTACCTCCAAGACCACCATGTCCCAAACATTCTTATCATGACCATTAGCCCACCACGAATAATATACTGTACTTATACTCGCTCTTGGTCTTTTGCAATTGCAACTTCCTTAACTAATGCGTAGTTAAGGAAGTTGTGAGTGGCTCCATGGTAACAGACTCTATGACCACCTAACTTGCCATATAAGCGGACCAAATCATGCAGTCCCACTAATGGGCTACCACATTGCCTTGGGTAACATAGCAAGTGTGGTACTATTTGTATGTCTAACAGTTACCTCTATGAACTCTACCGATCAATAAGGTAAACGCTACATAGTATGCAACTACTAAGAGGATTTACCATCCTTCTTCACGTCTCTCTGGAACTACCTCTAGCTCCCAAATTTGGACATGCTATTTTACTATGTCCAGCCTCGAAACAATTAAAACATAGATTTTCCTTTATAGTTTTCTTGTACAGTTCCTTGTTAGTGGATTTAGATTGGTTTTCCTCTCAAAAATGTCGTGAATTCTTTTCCCAGTGCCTACTCTTCCCTCTTTGTTGCTCACGTTGTCCCCCTTGCCCCATGTCATCCCAAAAGAATTTCCTCTTAAAGCTAGAGTCCTCTTTACCCTTAGTTGTCTTGCTAAGATTGTATTTAGAGTGACATGAAATGTTGTCATAAATTTTTGCATACTTTATGGGCTCATTGAAATCTGTCGGGTACTTAGACTCTACAAAAGTCTCATTGTATGTGTAAGCCTCTCATGAATCCACGTAAACTATGGAATTCATCGATTCTCTATAATTTCAACACAATCTCATTGTAGTTGGAGATGTAGCGTGTGAGGGAGATGCCTGTTTCACGGGAACACAGATTATGGAAGGAGGCCAGAAGCAGTTAATGTGAGAGAGCGGGATTGTAGCCATGGGAACATAAAGACGCACATAATTTTTCCATATTTTGTGCCGAAGTGCAATGTAAATCGTTTTTGGTCAATGTGGGTTCTAAATAAGACTTCTAAGTGTATTAAGCAAGGCTCACTTATGGGTTGTCTGCCCATGTGTGAAAGAGGCCTAGGGTTAGGGTTAGTGACATCTTTATAAAAGAGATGTTAGCTAAAGAAAGGGGACGTTTTTTGGCCATTCTCATAAGCTATTGAGTGAAGCTCTTGAGCTCTCAAGCTATGGCAACTCCCTAACTCTCTCTCTATTGTACTCTAATGAGCATCAAGCTCCAATGAGTATAGCTCCACTTCTTTCTCTTAATCTGTTTTAGTATCTTTGAAGTAGATTAATCTATGATTAGTTGAATGCTTCTTTCTTTCTGTTGTGTATGCTGCATGCTTGTAGTGTGTGTGTGTGTAGTCTCCATTGATGTAAGAGCTCTTGCCCACTTCATTGGCAATGAGTTATTCATGGATAGACTCTCTCTATGAGCTTGTGGGTTTGTGAATGTTACATTCTATGCTTGCTTAAGCTTGTGGGTTAGTAGATGCACGCTTATGGATTTGCAGACATTAGGGAAAGCTAAGATTTAATCAATGTTTGAATGGGATTAAGAGATTGCCATGCATTGCTTGTTCTCTTGATTAGTGTAGTGAGTTTAAGAGATTGAGAGATTGATTGAGGTGTTGAATGGTTGAATCGTCAAGTGGTGGTTCGTGTATGTGAGCTCTCCCGCAAGGGATAAGCCTTCATGCACTAATCGGGTCGAGTCCTCAGATTGACATTGTGTTTCTTAACACATTTGTTGATCGCGGGTAGTACTCTATGAGCACTATATTGCACGGTAGAGAGAACCGCTCTACAATGGCGCCGCTGCCCCGGGGAGCGAGTGCCTACATTAGTTGAGCACCATACACACACTACCACTCCTTGTTAAGCTCCAATCGGTTGCAAAACTCTTGGATAGGAGAGCAGGATTTGGGACTAATTTTGGTACTTATTTAAGACTAATCTGTTGTTAAATTCTCTTTAATTGTCTTGCAATTCGAGTGCGATTGGCTAGGTACACTTCTCCCTTGAGGTCAGGACAAGGATTCAACACACGGGAAGGATTGGAGGTAGGAGCTAAACCTACCAATTTCAATTTGTGTGTGAAAGAGAGAGGCCTGTTTTGCATTTCTGTCATTCTGTTTGAGCATAATTTTTACAGTTTCAATTCTCTACATGTTCATTTTATTTTCTGTTCTTAGCTTAGTTTAGTTTTCTGCATCTTTAATTTTGTGCATTTTAGTTCTCTGTTAAACCTGCACCTGTAGAGAAACTGAAATCTGTACACACACATGAAGATTGAACATTTCGAATGTGCTGCAAATCTCACAGCTGCACACGCATTTAGTTCACTGCACACGCACTTCAAAAAAAGAAAGAAAAATAATAATAAAAGAAGGCGGCTGTGCGTGAACAGCGCACCGTGCGGAGAGACCCACACACCGCACCATAAAGACCGCCACCGCACCGGATAAGGGGATGCCAAAAAAAAAGTCTGAAATTTTTTTCGTTTTTTGCCGCAAAAAATTGGGAGGTTGTCTAACTTTTCGAGAGGAGTTAGAAAACACCCATCGTCGAAATTTCGGTCCCGGAACTATTTTCCCATAGAGTGAGTCAGTACGGGAAACTGGTAATTTTTAGGCGATTTTTGATCCGAAAAAATACGCTATTTTTTGGCCTAATGTGTTCGAGGGGGTTCAAAATGGATTCTGGCAAAGTTTGAGCCAACTTGAAAATTTTTGGATTTTTTTTTTAAAAATTAAAAAAACCTTAAAATTTGACCTTATGCACTTGTGGTCGGGACGTGTCATATAGACACTGCCATAGGGTCTAGGGCACCTTCTAGAGTACTGAAACCTTTTTCGAATCCCAATCTGATACCCTTTCCAGGACAACTAGCTCATTGTCTATGGACAATCTAGGGCCATCAAATAGTCATCCCTTAGCCCCAAAAAGGATACCCACAAGATCTTTTAATCCATTTGAAGCCGACATCATGGGGTTACCACACTCAATGTGAGACTTCAATATGTCTACATGAATGCTCAAGGAGCTGAGATCTTTAGGGATCCACAACAACGGTTTCTCGTTAAGATTGTAGACTTTTTCTCAGAGCTTTGATAGAGCACCTCTAGTCAATGACGAGGGTAACATGTACATGGGCGGAGATGGTGTTCACTCTACGAAGTCACCTATCATCGAGAGAATGTAGACAAATTAGGGGGGCTCTCTAAGAGTGAGTTCCTAGACTTATCAAAGCCTTCCAGTGCAAGGGAGTCTAGAGATGATTGGCTCATTGAGCCGGACATGCCTGGACCATCCAATGCCCAATCCTCAAAGCCATCCATAGATGATTTACTTTTTGTAAATCTAAATTTGGAAAGGGACAGGAAAGGCAAGAGTAAAATGGATCAGGGGACTGAGAACCAATGGGAGTTGGTACGACAAATTCTAGTGACAAAGGTCTTTCAGGATGACCCACTTCAAGAGGTCTATAAGGACTCTTTAGAAGGATATTATGCCACAACTAGATTGCCAGAGCTAGATCTTCCTCTAGCACTTGTGGTGGTAGTCGAGAAGCTTGCAAGACACGAGAACCAAATCATTGAGATAAATGGGCCAATGAATATCGAGCCTTACATTAGAAGAAGATTTGTGAGCTCACGTGGAGAGGACAACCATTATTCATGGAAGTGTTCTCAACTAATACAGCTAAACCAAGAGAGACAGCCGTTCTTGGAGAAACTGTTGCTCCTCCCCTACGAGAGTTCACTAGAGAGGGACCATCAACATCAAAGTGGACCACTGCAAGTAGACCAACTCTAGCACCAAGATATTATCCTACACCAAAAGTGCGACCACAGATCACACCACAACAACGTTTCTCTCACTATGACAATCGGAGGGTAGGGGAGCCAACTCGACCTCCCATAAATGCACCTCCTGAAATGCGGGTAACAAGATCTTTGGAGGGGGTTGGTGAGGCACGTAATAGGGGACCCACACCAATTTGGGATGCATGTGGACCATCTTACCAAAGAGAGGAACAATTCCCACTGAGAGAGAGAGGCCGTAGGCCTGATGATGAGTATTCAAGACGAGTAAGGCCATCAACTCTTCAGAAACTGGTAAAGAAGTACGAAGGGTCGGGAGATCCATATGACCATGTAGCAGCATTTAGGCAAGCAGTTCGAGCTGACTAACAAGCATACGCAAATTGAAGGATTTGAGCTCACTCTTGAGGGAAAGGCCCTTGCTTGGTTTCAGGCACTAGAGGCTTCAGACAAATCTTCTTTACGAGTTTTGGAAGAGAGATTCATTGCTGCTTTTTCCCTGATGGGGATTCAGGAGCATGACACAGTAGCAAACATCTACTCTTTCAAGCAAGGCGCGAGACTGAGAGTGTTAGACACTGTGTAAGTAGGATGAAGCAGTACATTAATCGTTTCCCAGAAGATGAGAAGCCCACCCAGAGTCGATTAATTTCTCTTCTTAAAAGGACTCAAAAATTCAACACTGCACACACATCTCTATGCAAAGAAGCATACAAATTTCAATGAGTGTTGCCATGATGCTATGGATTTCATAGATAACTTCAAATTCCAAGATGGTACTGGCCCCCCTGAGGTGCAACCTAGAGATCACTGGGGTGATGACCAAAGTTCAGGATCTAGCGCACTACTAGTAAATCCAGACCAGATAGCTAACCTAGTACTAAGGAGATTGGGACAAACCTATCGCCCACCCATGCACAACAACAGCAGCAGGGAATGAGGAGTGTACTACCTACAGGTCCTCATCTTTGTGGAGCATGTGGCGGTAACCATAAAACCGAAGAATGTAATACCTTTTCTCCTCTAGTCACAAACCAACCCACAAAGAAGTGGTGCCAAGCCTGTGCTAAGAATTATACCCACACCACACAGGAATGTACTCGCATTGCGAGAATGCGACAAGAGCGTGAGTAGCAAAGGGGTGCAATGGCTCCACAAATGCATCAACTGTATACTAATTTTGAATGTAAGCCATGGCACAAGAGCAAGCATGACTTGTACTTGGAGCTCAACCTCCTGCTCCTGGGACTGCTCCTGTAAGATTTGTTGACTACGACAATTCAAATATGTGTAGAGACTTGGTAAACCCAAGCTATGTGGAGGAGGAATATGCTTCATATTTATCCAAGGAAAATCTCTTTGAAAGTCCCACATATCCAAGCCAAGCACTGGAGCCTCAACCGGGGGAACAAAATTCTTTGATGTTGCTAGAGGCGGCTACCAACCTAGGACTCCAGGCCCTTCAGGTCAATGGCAGCAAAGGAAAGTAGAAGCCAAACTAATGGGCCCTTGTTATGAGTGCGGAGAACCCCATTGGGCTCGTGATTGTCCACATCGCCCAAGGCAAGCAGCTCCATCCAATACAACAGTACCACAGTTTCCACCAATTGAAACATATTGTCTAGGGTGTTGTGTAGAACACTTTCCAAAGGATTGTTTGCTGAAACCACATGAGGAAGCCACCTCTCAACCAAAGGTCTCACTCAACTTTGTACACTCAACTTTGTAGAGGCAGTTCCATTGCCACCTTCATCAGAGAATGAGGATGTAGTGCCACTTAGAGTCATGACTAGATCACAGACACGAAATGCCGAAATGCAAACTGATGAGACAACTCGAACTAGGGATGCAAAGGCAAATCTAGTGGACAAGACCCTACATTCCAATAGAAAAAGGACCACTGCATCCAGTAGTTCTCAAGAAGTCTCTAAACAAAACATGAAGGATCAAGCTTTTACATCCCAAAAAGTGCATGAGGAGCATCAACCTCAACCTGGGCCTAGTGCTAAACAAGATGAGGCTACCACAATCGAGGATAGTTCAGGGGGTTCTATTTTTGTGGATAAGGTGAACGAGACTCTAGATGCCATCATTGATGCTCATAGAAGTCGCATTGCAGCTTTATCTCAGCTACCCAAGAAGCTTCAAGAATACCCAAACCCTCATGAGGAGAAGATCAATCTAGCTGTACATCAGCAACTCATTAGGGAAGCTCAATCAATACTTGAGGGCCCACCTCCACCTATCCCTCGGGGCCCCACTTCTCTTAAGCCAACATTAGAAACCATACCAGAAGTGTCATCAAGTTGGAAAATGAAAAGTGAGCTGATCTCACATAGCGAGGAGTCTCCACCAATTGACACCCCATTGAAAGAAGGCATTCTGCCACCACCTAGTCTTGCCTTCCCATGCAATGATGAAGTTATTGATGCTAACGAGGACATGGCAAATGAGATGTGGGCAGCAGTTCATGAGAAAGTTAATGAGAATATGTCCTCTATTATTTCACCTCCATTCTCTGAAGTGGATTTTACCGGGGGCACAGAAAACAACTTAAGACGCCCAAGCATCCAAGAGGAAGTTCAAACAATTGCTTCTCCTAGAAGTAAGCATACAATGAAAACCTTACCATCTTATTTGGGAGAATATGAGAACTGTTCTCAAACCTTGAGGATACCCTCCATGCATAGAAGATTGACAAAGGAGATGAATATGGGTATCGTGCAAGCTACTTTGTCAGCACCAGTGGCTTGTACCTTACCTTTGCTTGATTTGATATGCTTGATTTGATAAAGCTTCGACCAAAGTTGTGGAATGATATTGCCACATGTTTGTCAGAGCAGGTATTGCTACAAAAGGGTCACCATCAATGTACTATACACCCTGAGACAAAGCATGTTATGCCAGTTCCTATCAACAAAGTAGGAAAATTTTGTGAGAACCATCAGGGAAATGCTACCCTCCCATTAGAAGTGCAAAAAGTAGCTTCAACTGTAATATTTGATAGTGGTGCAGGAGTGGGCAAGGTCCATTTGGGAAAAGTGGGGCAAACCAGCTATTAAAAGTACAAGGATGCGCTTGCAGCTAGTAGATGGAATCTTAGAACATCCCATTGGACTGCTAGAGAACATATTGGTCACCACATGTGGGATTGAATATGAGCACACATTTGAAGTAGTGGATTTTGGAAAGCATCCAAACTATGAAGTGATATTGGGTATACCATTCATGCGACAATTTCAAATGATTCAAGATTGGGGATACAATTATTTGTACCTCCGACATGATTCTGTCATCACAAGGGTCAACCTAAAGAATCACTCATATCGTGATGTAACGCGGTCTCTCATAGATGAGTTTGATTCTGCTTCATCTGATGAGGGCTCAAGAGTTACATTGTCAGATGGGCGAGAAGATCTGTGGATGTGTGGAGCCTCATGTAAGGATTTCAACACTGAGAGACTTAAGGGTAATCAAAGTGTATCAGATGAGGCATACATTCCACAACCCTTCCCTGAGCACTTAATTGATCCCCTGGAATGAAGTCATGTCCTTGCAACATTATCGACATGTGCTTTACCTAAGCCAATTCAATTTTGTGACTCAGATGGATATGACATTATTCCTATTTGAATGGTACAACCACGTGACCTTCTAGATGATTTGTACTATGGGGATGCATCCACAACAGCACGGCATGTAGAGGAAGTCTCAGTGGAGGATTTAACACTCGAATCTGCTAATGATGCTGATAAGGAAGATGGATAGGACTCTGATTTTGATGATGATGTCATAATCCCCGATGAAGAGTTAGAAAAGGCACGCCTACTCTTGAGATGAAGGGAGGTTCAAGTAGAGATCCCTCAAAGACGACCTAAACGTAAATGCTGCAAGAGCCATAAGAGAATCCGTAAACAAGATGAGAGGGAACGATGTGAGAGAATACAAAAAGAAGACGAGGAGTTTAAGAATGAACACTCTCGACCACCACCTCACTTCTCAAAAAAGAATGGATATCTATACTATGTCCAAGCACAAGATAGTATCAAAGACCAAGTAAAACGATCAGATGGATTCCAACCAGGAGAAAAGCTAAAAACTGTTAGCAAAAATCGCAAAAAAACAAAGAGACCAAAACAAAAACTCAAGTCTCAAACAGATTCAAAAGAGAGTGTCGGAAGTGCAAAGATAAAGATTGAACGAAAAACTCTGATGCAAGATTGCAAAAGAGAGCTCAAAACCGCATGGTCTTCAATTAGTGATGACTCAAGTGGACAAGAACAAGGTCTCAATGTTCCCCCCAACTTCACACAGTACACTCTTCAAGATCGGAAGATTGTTCTTCATCAGCCCATGCGACAAAAGCCAAGCATGCCAGGGGTTTCATATGATGGTCCAAAAGATGCCAAAAAAATTGATATCGCTGAGCTAGGAAAAGAGCCTCGCTATGTGTGGACTACCACAGACTTGTCCTTAGATGAGGAGAAGTTATTAATTCAAACAATAAAGGAGTATCGCGATGTTTTTGTTTGGAGTTATAAAGACCTCAAAGGAGTTGACCCAAGCATATGTCAGCATACAATTCCATTGCGAGAGGATACAAAGCCTTCCAAGCAATGTCCTTATACTTACAATGAGAATTTTGCATAAAAGATAAAAGAAGAAATAGATAAGCTCTTAGACGCAGAATTTATCTATGAGATTGAACACACTGAATGGGTCTCCCCTATTGTAGTGGTGCCCAAGAAAAATGTAAAACTTCGAGTATGTGTAAACCTCAAGAAGGTAAATGCAGCTACTGTACATGATCATTACCCACTTCCAATCACGGATCATGTTTTGGAACATGTTGCAGGGAAAAAGGCATATAGTTTCTTGGATGGATTCTCTGGTTACAATCAAGTGTCAATTGATCCGAAGGATCAACACAAGACCGCCTTTGCTATTGAAGATGGCATCTTTGCCTATCATGTTAGGCCATTTGGTCTAATAAATGCACCTGCAACCTTTCGCCTACAACCTTTCGGCAGTTAATGAGTCATGTATTCAAGGAGTACCTTAGGCTATTTCTTGAGATCTTCATGCATGATTTATGTGTTCATTCACAAGAGCGTGATGATCATATAAAACACCTCAGACTTGTGTTTAAAAAGTGTCAAGTTTATCGTATATGCTTGAATCTTGACAAGTGCAAATTCATGGTAAGACAAGGGAAGATTTTGGGCCATATTGTTTCTCGCAATGGCATTTCAACAGATATGGATAAAATTGATGTCATTGTCTCATTACCTCGGCCTATCAACCCTAAAGTGGTACAAATATTCATGGGACATTGTGGCTATTATCGTCGATTCATCTACATGTACGCTGTCCTAGCCAGACCATCATATGCTCTTCTTGTAAAGTTTAATTGGACTGACGAGTGTGAGGAATCCTTTGAAAAGTTGAAGCAAGAATTAGTCTCAGCACCCATCTTACGGGCACCAGATTGGAACCAAATCTTTCATGTCCATATTGATGCTTCAAACTTTGCAATTGGATGTATTTTGGCTCAATCGGGAGAACATAATAAGGATTTCCCAATCTCATATGCTAGTCGACAGTTGAACAATGCTGAGAAGAATTATACCACAACAGAAAGAGAAGGTTTGTCCATGATATATGCAGCGAAAAAGTTTTGCCATTACCTTTTGGCAAACAAATTTATATTTTTTGTGGACCATCAAGCACTGCTATATTTGGTGAATAAGCCTTGTGCAACTGGAAGGATTGTGAGGTGGTTTGTCATCCTTCTTGAGTTTGATTTTAAAGTGGCAGTCCGAAAAGGAACAACTCATCTTAGGGCAGATAATTTGTCTCGAATCACCTCTGGAGAAGCTCCCGTGGGGTGTGGATGATGATATGTTAGATTCAACACTTTTCCTTGTAGAGACAGCTCCTAAATGGTCTGAACCCATCTTAGAAATTTTGACAAGTGGGAAGATACAACTAGCAGGTCCTAATGTGGACCTATGGCGACCATTTAAGTTAATCTCAGGGAGATTATATCATCATGGTAATGATGGAGTGTTGCGGCTTATACCTAACCCTGACCAATATGAGGAGATCTTGGAATGGGCACATGAGGGTATTGGTGGAATCCATGCATCAGCTACTACTTGTGTGTGACGTATAACTCAGGATGGGCAATGGTGGCCTACCATGCATGCAGATGTTGAAAAATTTATTCGTAACTGTGCTTCATGCAAATTCAACAACCAATTCATAATGTCACATTATTCCAAATTTCAACTACACCAAGTTGGAGTAAGTATATTGTGGACTATCTTCAGCATGGTCATACTGATCGAACAATTCCTGAACATCGAAAGCGTGCTATTGAAGTTGAAGTAGCCAAATATATGCTGATAGAGGGCCAACTCTACAAGAGGGGCAAGGATGGCAACTTGCGCATGTGTGTATGTGAAGCTGACTAGTTGAAAATCTTGACTCGTGCACATGCAGGTGTTGGGGGTGGGCACTTTTTGGGCAATACCACAGCTAAGTTGATTAGGTGGTCTGGGCTTTGGTGGCCAACCTTACAAATGGATGCCGAAGAATATGTGAAACGTTGTGATGATTGTCAAAGGACCAAACCTCCCATCACAAAAAAGGACAATATGCCATTTGCGGCCTATGTTAAGCACATGTGCTTTTGCCAAATGGGGTATTGATTTTGTCGGTCCTATTAAACCTCTAGCTCATCACACGCATGCCGAATATATTATAGTTGCAAGTGACTATTTGACCAAATGGGTAGAGGCAAAGGCTACAGTAAAAAATGATGCCAGAACCACAGCCAAGTTCTTGTATGAGTACGTGTTTACACGCTAGGCTTACCTATTGAAATTGTTAGTGATCAAGGTGTGCACTTTGTGAATGAGGTCATAGAGTTTTTACTTCAAGAATTTCTGGTAATTCACAAGCGTTCTGCACCAATCATCCCCAGACCAATGGTCAAGCTGAGAGTACTAACAAGATTCTCTACGCAGCACTCACAAAGATTGTTGAGGGACATAGGACTGATTGGGAGCTAAAGTTGCACTCAGTTCTTTGGGCATATAGAACAGCCTATAAAACATCTGTGGGTACAACCCCATTTGAGCTTGCTTTTGGTCTAGATGCAATTCTTCCCATTGAATTTCTTGTACCTACTCTACGAGTTGCTAAACAATTAGACTGGACTAGTCATGAGCTTTCTCAACACATTGATGAATTGGAAAATCTTGATGAGACCCGCTTATTGGCGGTAATGGGGATGTATGCCGAGAAGAGGAGACAAAAGCAATGGTATGATCGAAATGTAACAACTGGCCGATTCAAAAAAGAGGACCTTGTGCTCTTGTACACACTTAAGAAGCATAAGCGAAAGCTTAAGAAACGTGGCCTAGGACCGTTTGTGATTAATGAGCTTACTCCTAGTGGTGCAGTGCGTTTAGAGACACTAGAAGGTGAGCAAATGCCTAACTTCATTAATGGAAGTCATCTCAAGAAATACAATGAACCACTAAGTGAAGCCATGCTTCAACAAATGCATGCTGCCAACACACAGAAAGAAGCACATGAATTACTTAAATGTCAAGCTCAAGAAGAAGCTAAAGCTAGAGTTGCAAAAGCCAAGGAGTGTCGCAAGGCTTCTGTATTGACCTTACAGTTGGCTACTGATGAACAATATGTCGATCCTTTCAATATTCACGTGTGTCTTCATCTTCATGAGACTACCTACTTTGTCTCTGTCTTAATTGACTCTGTGCAGATTATAATGTTCTCTCACTTGACACATGGGTAGCCTTGGGACAACCCACACTTGTGCACATTCCTATTGACTTACGAAGCTTCTCAGGTGAAGATAACCCTATAGAGGAAAAATGTGTCATTATGATGTCAATTCAGAATCACCAGATGTCCGTTCCCTTTTATGTGGCTAAGTCCAAGGCAGTGGTAGAGGTTATTCTTAGTCGATCATGGTTAAGTGCTACCAATTGTTCATTAGATTGGAAGAATAGACAATACAAATTGCAAATTGATTCGGATTGCATCTCGGGATCTGTTGCTCCACAAGTTTTATCATGTCAAAAGGGTGGTAGTTCTACCTTACACAACCCAATTTCAACATCTGCTCTTCAAGCTCCAAGACAAATGATGTGGATAAGCGATGAGTCCTCAAATGAGGGCCATGGCTAGCATGTTCCAACTACTCTAATCACTACTCAAAGAAGGCCAGGCAAGAAGGAATTGTCAATTTGGCTACCCAAAGATGCGTACAAACTTGTACCATCTAGCCTAGTCCTCCTAAAAAGCATATCTTTTCCAAGCCTAAGCCTCAGATTGTTACTCATTGGGTCCCAAATCATGTTCTTAAAGCACAAGGCTATTATGAGGGTGCAACAGCACTTTGGCTTCCCAAATGCCATGGTTTGCTAGAGCCAATCAATCAGATTCCAAAAGCCACTCTTGGTTTTTCATATCAGTGGTGCAAAGGAAATCAACACAACCTCTTCAAGATAGGATAGGTGGTTGTGACAGCACCTACAAATCTCGTTGTGTTGACCTTCCCTAAATATGTATTGAATCACCAATTGTCCCAACTTCTCCTTGTTACATACTTCCACCATCAACTTGTGTACCTAAGACACATCCAACTCTACATGAGTCTCCTTTGAGCATAGATTCTAGCGTTTCACTGCCTAAATCCTCTTATCTTACTCAAATTCCTCGACAATTGCTATCCTTCCCACCTCTTAAGAAGGACATATCCAAAACCAAAGGTAAGGCATTAACACTACAATTGAAGCTCTTTGGTAGATCAGTGTTTGAACAGTCTCACTTTTACTAATGTGGTTCCTTATGCCTTACAGGATTGTGTTCTTTTTGAGATGATCTTATCTACATTGTTTTTGATAGGGATTGTAATGATGGATATGAGTGTATAAAGTTTGAAGTTTCTAAATTTCATTATTCTATGCCCAGATACCTCCTGATGGATACTTGGCGAGATACATGTCCACCATGCATTGACCCTGATAGTACTCAACCTGAACATCGCGGGGGTTATAGTGCTCCTCCTTTTCAAACTCATTCTAGGTACTTTTATGCTCCCTTAGGTGAAATTTACTGTGGGCATCACTTTGTCACTTTATTCTATCAACAGCATCATCCATTTCCACATTGTCAAGAGTGTGCACGACTCGTATTAGGGAAAGCTTCACACATTTGTTGGCTATGCCGCTCTTACTTTCGACGATATGGCACGGGCTTAATGAAAGAAATTGTGGGAATTACACCCCAACGCCATAACCTTCTTGATGTGAGAGTACCAGAGAGAGGACTAAATCAATGTAGATTACCTGAGGAGGTTCAAGCACAACAATGGAGAGATACATGCATAAATGACTTGCAACCACCTATCTTGCAAGCCCTTCTTCCCCTAGCCTCAACATGTCAATTTTGGATCACTATAAACACCTATATTGAGCAATTCCAAAATTGGAATTGTCTGCTTAACCTTCCCATAGAACCAATGCCATATTTTAGCGAGGAAGCACTCCTTTCTCTACCACCTTCTCTAGAGGCCGGCTTTTGTACAGGGTTGTCCTTGCATCCTGAAGTGATTGATACCATCTTTCTAGCAGAAGTGGACACGGATCCACCACCAGTGCAAGGGTAAGCTCATCAACTCCACAATAAGATCGACAAGCCAGGGCACTTTTCTTCCACTGGGTTTTTTCCCTCGGCTATATTCGGTGATTGGCACCAATAACAAATTTTATTCTTTTCTTTTCTTGTTTGTTAATAAGACATTTTGTAGAGATCTCAGCTAAACAAGAGCATGCAAACAAGCCCCAATAGTCCACCTACCGTGCACACAAATTAGGAAGGGGGGAGACATGCAATGCCTACAAAGAGCAAAGAGAAGCAGTATGCACATCAGCAATGCATCAAGACAAACGCATAACATCAACGAGCACTACAACAGGTGTATTCAAATCATAATCTTTTGTTCTTTATGTGCTTTTCACTTTTGCATATATTGTTTGCATGTTCACACACAATTGGCCGGTTTGAGTTTTAAATTAGTTGTTACTATGTGGAGAGTGATTTCTAGATTCTTAGAGGACTTAGTAGAAGGTATTTCTATTTGAAGATGGTGTAAGATATATGCCAACAGAGTATGCCAAGTTCCTATGCTCTAGAAGTATATTAGTTATCCCTAGTGGTAGTTACCTCTTAGGTATGGGCTAGGTGCTACGATTAATAAAAAATTTACGAAACACATGCCCTAAAAAATATATAGAAGTGACTTGAGACATGATGTGTCTACGGCCATGTGGAATGCTTGGTAGGACCTTGGGTTGTTTTAGCACCTTGGGGCCGATGCCTTGGTTTCCATGGGGTGAACACTGACGTCTAAAAGATTAAGAAGAAGACCTTCAAGGACTCTATCACCTTGATAGATGCTGGTAGGACTCTGGGGTACATTATGGGCCCTCGAGATCGATGCTCTCATCTTCATGGGGTACTCCTTATGTCAAAAAGAAAGAAAAGGGTCTGTCACCCTTGAGATACTTAGCGGCCTTTAGATTCTCTTGGCGGAGGTCTCTTGGCCATTGCTTGGGTCTCATTGGGATGGAACCTTCCTCTTTATCATCTTTTATACACACACACACACACACACACACACACACACACACACACAAAAAGAGAAAAAGAAAGAAAGGAAGGAAGAAAGGTCCAATCACCATTGCTCATATTTAGGATTAGGGTTGCCACTTAGGAATAACTTAAACACTTGTAGAACATTGAGACTGCGGTCATAACCTGCGGTGTACAAGCACACTTACCTTTGCATAGCACTATCTACCACTTAGTCTCACCTTGACTAGTCTTTACTCACTTCTCTTAGCACTCTTTAAAACTCTAATCGGCCTTTCACTTGCATGCTCACATGTGAGATTGTCATTGCTGGTTTTTTTTTTCAATAAAAGGCTTTACTTGTCTTCCATTGTTTTTTGCAGCTTTTGCTTCTACCGTGCCGCCCGAGGACATGCTCGATGTAGGAAGGGGGGAATGTTTCATGGGAACATGGATTATGGAAGGAGGCCAGAAGTAATTAATGCGGGAGAGTGGGATTGTAGCCATGGAAACATAAGGACGCACATAATTTTTCCATATTTTTGTGCCGAAGTGCAATGTAAATCGTTTTTGGTCAATGTGGGTTCTAAATGAGAGTTCTAAGTGTATTAAGCAAGGCTCACTTATGGGTATTCCGCCCATGTGTGAAAGAGGCCTAGGATTAGGGTTAGTGACATCTTTATAAAAGAGATGTTAGCTAAAGAAAGGGGACGTTTTTTGGCCATTCTCATAAGCTATTGAGTGAAGCTCTTGAGCTCTCAAGCTATGGCAACTCTCTAACTCTCTCTCTATTGTACTCTAATGAGCATCAAGCTCCAATGAGTATAGCTCCACTTCTTTCTCTTAATCTGTTTTAGCATCATTGAAGTAGATTAATCTATGATTAGTTGAATGCTTCTTTCTTTCTGTTGTGTATGCTGCATGCTTGTAGTGTGTGTGTGTGTAGTCTCCATTGATGCAAGCTCTTGCCCACTTCATTGGCAATCCATTATTCATGGATAGACTCTCTCTATGAGCTTGTGGGTTTGTGAATGTTACATTCTATGCTTGCTTAAGCTTGTGGGTTAGTAGATGCACGCTTATAGATTTGCAGGCATTAGGGAAAACTAAGATTTAATCAATGTTTGAATGGGATTAAGAGATTGCCATGCATTGCTTGTTCTCTTGATTAGTGTAGTGGGTTTAAGAGATTGAGAGATTGATTGAGGTGTTGAATGGTTGAATCGTCAAGTGGTGGTTCGTGTATGTGAGCTCTCCCGCAAGGGATAAGCCTTCATGCACTAATCGGGTTGACTCCTCGAATTGACATTGTGTTTCTTAACACATTTGTTGATCCGTAGTACTCTATGAGCACTATATTGCATGGTAGAGAGACCGCTCTACAATGGTGCCGCTGCCGGGGAGCGAGTGCCTACATTAGTTGAGCACCATACACACACTACCACTCCTTGTTAAGCTCCAATCGGTTGCAAAACTGTTGGATAGGAGAGCAAGATTTGGGACTAATTTTGGTACTTATTTAAGACTAATCTGTTGTAAAATTCTCTTTAATTGTCTTGCAATTTGAGTGCGATTGGCTAGCTACGCTTCTCCCTTGAGGTCAGGACAAGGATTCAACACACGGGAAGTATTGGAGGTAGGAGCTAGACCTACTAATTTCGATTTGTGTGTGAAAGAGAGAGGTCTGTTTTGCATTTCTATCATTCTGTTTGAGGATAATTTTTTTTTAATTTTCTGCGTGTTCATTTTATTTTCTGTTCTTAGCTTAGTTTAGTTTTCTACATCTTTAATTTTGTGCATTTTAGTTCTCTGTTAAACCTGCACCTGTAGAGAAACTGAAATCTGTACACACACATGAAGATTAAACATTTCGAATTTGCTGCAAATCTCACAATTGCACACGCATTTAGTTCACTGCACACGCATTGAATTTGCTGCAAATTTCAAAGCTGCACATGCATTTAGTTCACTACACACGCACTTCAAAAAAAGAAAGAAAAATAATAATAAAAGAAGGCGACTGTGCGTGAACAGCGCACCGCGCGGAGAGACCCACACACCGCACCATAAAGACCGCCACCGCACCGAATAAGGGGGTGCAAAAAAAAAGTCTGGAAAATTTTCCTTTTTCTATCGCAAAAAAAATGGGAGGTTGTCTAACTTTTCGAGAGGAGTTAGAAAACACCCATCGTCGAAATTTCGATCCCGGAACCATTTTCCCATAGTGAGTCAGTATGGAAAACTGGTAAATTTTAGGCAATTTTCAATCCGGAAAAATACGCTATTTTTTGGCCTAATGTGTTCGAGGGGGTTCAAAATGGGTTCTGGCAAAGTTTGAGCCAACTTGAAAATTTTTGGATTTTAATTTAAAAAAAAAACCTTAAAATTTGACCTTATGCACTTACAGTTGGGACGTCATATAGACACTGCCATAGGGTCTAGGACACCTTCTAGAGTACCTATGCAGGAAAGTGGGACCCAATCGGTAGAAAATTTGGCAGATAATGCTGAAACCTTTTCCGAATCCCAATCTGATACCCTTTCCAGGACAACTAGCTCATTGTCTATGGACAATCTAGGGCCATCAAATAGTCATCCCCTTAGTCCCAAAAAGGATACCCACAAGATCTTTTAATCCATTTGAAGCCGACATCATGGGGTTACCACACTCAATGTGAGACTTCAATATGTCTACATGAATGCTCAAGGAGCTGAGATCTTTAGGGATCCACAACAACGGTATCTCGTTAAGATTGCAGACTTTTTCTCAGAGCTTGATAGAGCACCTCTAGTCAATGACCAGGGTAACATGTACATGGGCGGAGATGGTGTTCACTACGAAGTCACCTATCATCCAGAGAATGTAGACAAATTAGGGGGGCTCTCTAAGAGTGAGTTCCTAGACTTATCAAAGCCTTCCAGTGCAAGGGAGTCTAGAGATGATTGGCTCATTGAGCCGGACATGCCTGAACCATCCAATGCCCAATCCTCAAAGCCATCCATAGATGATTTACTTTTTGTAAATCTAAATTTGGAAAGGGACAGGAAAGGCAAGAGCAAAATGGATCAGGGGACTGAGAACCAATGGGAGTTGGTACGACAAATTCTAGTGACAAAGGTCTTTCAAGATGACCCACTTCAAGAGGTCTATAAGGACTCTTTAGAAGGATATTATGCCACAACTAGATTGCCAGAGCTAGATCTTCCTCTAGCACTTGTGGTGGTAGTCGAGAAGCTTGCAGGACACGAGAACCGAATCGTTGATAAATGGACCAATGAATATCGAACCTTACATTAGAAGAAGATTTGTGAGCTCACGTGGAGAGGACAACCATTATTCATGGAAGTGTTCTCAACTAATACAGCTAAACTCGGAGAGACAGCCGTTCTTGGAGAAACTGTTGCTCCTCCCCTACGAGAGTTCACTAGAGAGGGACCATCAACATCAAAGTGGACCACTGCAAGTAGACCAACTCTAGCACCAAGATATTATCCTACACCAAAAGTGGGACCATAGATCACACCACAACAACGTTTCTCTCACTATGACAATCGGAGGGTAGGGGAGCCAACTCGGCCTCCCATAAATGCACCTCCTGAAATGCGGGTAACAAGATCTTTGGAGGGGGTTGGTGAGGTAGGTAATAGGGGACCCACACCAATTTGGGATGCATGTGGACCATCTTACCAAAGAGAGGAACAGTTCCCACTGAGAGTGAGAGGCCGTAGGCCTGATGATGAGTATTTGAGACGAGTAAGGCCATCAACTCTTCAAAAACTGGTAAAGAAGTACGAAGGGTCGGGAGATCCATATGACCATGTAGCAGCATTTAGGCAAGCAGTTCGAGCTGAGACAAGCATACGCAAATTGAAGGATTTGGGCTCACTCTTCAGGGAAAGGCCCTTGCTTGGTTTCAGGCACTAGAGGCTTTAGACAAGTCTTCTTTACGAGTTTTGGAAGAGAGATTCATTGCTGCTTTTTCCTTGATGGGGATTCAGCATGACACAGTAGCAAACATCTACTCTTTCAAGCAAGGCAAGACTGAGAGTGTTAGAGACTGTGTAAGTAGGATGAAGCAGTACATTAATCGTTGCCTAGAAGATGAGAAGCCCACCCAGAGTCGATTAATTTCTCTCTTCTTAAAAGGACTCAAAAATTCAACACTGCACACACATCTCTATGCAAAGAAGCATACAAATTTCAATGAGTGTTGCCATGATGCTATGGATTTCACAGATAACTTCAAATTCCAAGATGGTACTGACCCTGAGGTGCAACCTAGAGATCACTGGGGTGATGACCAAAGCTCAGGGTCTAGCGCACTTGTAAATCCAGACCAGATAGCTAACCTAGTACTAAGGAGATTGGGACAAACCTATCGCCCACCCATGCAACCACAACAACAGCAGCAGCGAATGAGGAGTGTACTACCTATAGGTCCTCATCTTTGTGGAGCATGTGGCGGTAACCATAAAACCGAAGAATGTAATACCTTTTCTCCTCTAGTCACAAACCAACCCACAAAGAAGTGGTGCCAGGCCTATGCTTGGAATTATACACACACCACACAGGAATGTACTCGCATTGCAGGAATGAGACAAGAGCGTGAGCAGCAAAGGGGTGCAGTGGCTCCACAAATGCATCAACAGTATACTAATCTTGAACATAAGCCACCGATGGCACAAGAGCAAGCACGACCTGTACTTGGAGCTCAACCTCTTGCTCCTGGGACTGCTCCTATAAGGTTTGTTGACTACGACAATTCAAATATGTGTAGAGACTTGGTAAACCCAAGCTATGTGGAGGAGGAATATGCAACCAAGGAAAATCTCTTTGAAAGTCCCGCATATCCAAGCCAAGCACTGGACCGGGGGAACAAAATTCTTTGATGTTGCTAGGCGGCTATCAACCTAGGACTCCAAGCCCCTCAGGTCAATGGCAGCAAAGGAAAGTAGAAGCCAAACTAATGGGCCCTTGTTATGAGTGCAGAGAACCCCATTGGGCTCGTGATTGTCCACATCGCCCAAGGCAGGCAGCTCCATCCAATACAACAGTACCACAGTTTTCACCAATTGAAAGATATTGTGTCTAGGGTGTTGTGTAGAACACTTTCCAAAGGATTGTTTGCTGAAACCACATGAGGAAGGCATCAACTTTGTAGAGGCAGTTCCATCGCCACCTTCATCAGAGAATGAGGATGTAGTGCCACTTAGAGTCATGACTAGATCACAGACACGAAATGCCGAAATGCAGACTGATGAGACACCTCGAACTAGGGATTCAAAGGTAAATCTAGTGGACAAGACCCTACATTCCAATAGAAAAAGGATCACTCGGAGACAAAAGAACCGCAATAAGAAAACTAAGAGTGCATCTAGTAGTTCTCAAGAAGTCTCTAAACAAAACATGAAGAATCAAGCTTTTAAATCCCAAGAAGTGCATGAGGAGCATCAACCTCAACCTGGGCCTAGGGCTAAACAAGATGAGGCTACCACAACCGAGGATACAGGGGATTCTGTTTTTGTGGATAAGGTGAACGAGACTCTAGATGCCATCATTGATGCTCATAGAAGTCGCATTGCAGCTTTATCTCAGCTACCCAAGAAGCTTCAAGAATACCCAAACCCTCGTGAGGAGAAGATCAATCTAGCTGTACGTCAGCAACTCATTAGGGAAGCTCAATCAATACTTGAGGACCCACCTCCACCTATCCCTCCGGGCCCCACTTCTCTTAAGCCAACATTAGAAACCATAGCAGAAGTGTCATCAAGTTGGGAAATGAAAAGTGAGCTGATCTCACATAGCGAGGAGTCTACACCAATTGACACCCCATTGAAAGAAGGCATTCTGCCACCACCTAGTCTTGCCTTCCCATGCAATGATGAAGTTATTGATGCTAATGAGGACATGGCAAATGAGATGTGGGCAGCAATTCATGAGAAAGTTAATGAGAATATGTCCTCTATTATTTCACCTCCATTCTGTGAAGTGGATTTTACCGGGGGCACAGAAAACAACTTAAGACGCCCAAGCATCTAGGAGGAAGTTCAAACAATTGCTTCTCCTAGAAGTAAACATACAATGAAAACCTTACCATCTTATTTGGGAGAATATGAGAACTGTTCTCAAACCTTGAGGATACCCTCCATGCATAGAAGGTTGACAAAGGAGATGGATATTTTGACTAAACTAGTACCCCATTCTTGTTGGATCCGATAGTTCTTTAAAAGAGCAGGTAAAGCAGCAGCCAATGAAGGTGGATGAGAATATGATTCATGAACCGGCGAACATGGATGAGTATAACATACAGGATTTGGTTAAGGAAGAGCTGGTAAAGGTGCATAAGAAGAAAACACAAAAGGGGACTCATGTAGTTAAACGAGAGAAGAAGCATGAGCAGCGACCTCCAAAGAAATCTTTCTTGAACCCACCATCGTACCCTTCCAACAAGCAACGGTTTCCCTTGCACCAATCTATAAACAAAGAAGAAGAAGCATGCTTAACATCAGGGATTTCATTAACGTCTTCACAATTTCGTGATCACGTTAACAAAACCTATTGTTAACATATTAAAACTTGTGATCACATTGTATATTCACATGACCTGAGAAATGACCTGCCGGAACCCACTATTCCAGTAACACCTCCGGGCTTCTATCATTCCCGGCGGGCCCGCCGGGGTACAAGTTTTCCCGGCGGGCCCGCCGGGAAAGCCAAAAGCCCGGCCGGCCCGCCAGGAAAAACAAAAAAAATCGGCGGGGTATTATTCTGTATATAAACACTGCCCGACACCCATCGTACAACTTTTGGGAAGATAGTCCTTGTTTTGGGGGCGTGATATCTCTCCTCAAAGTACTTATAGAGCTCTCGAGTTGCTAGAAGTGTCCTCTTGGGAAGAACGTCCTTATTTTAGGGGCTGTCGTCTTTCCTTGTAGGCACTCCTAAGGCTTTTGGGCCACTCGTCCTTAGTTCTTTGAACTGGGGGCAGGGTGTGGTTCGTAGCTAATACTTGCGGAGATTTAGGGACAAATTTGGAGTCATTCAGCTTTGCATTTGAGCCACGTACGTAATCTACCTCATTCTGCTTTATGAATGGTTTGATGGAGCCAAGAGTCCTGCTTAGGGGCTTGTATTGGTTCTTGATACTTGATATAGTTTAGAGTAGACAAGGGTCTATTGTCCTATACTAGAGTATTGGGCAAGCATATATCTTTGATTTTTTTTGTGAATGTTAGAGAAGGTCTATTGTCCTATACTAGAGTATTGGGCAACCATAGATCTTTGATTGTGTAAAGTATCCTTAATTGGGTACAAAATGCATCTTTCATTGGGGGTGCAATGTGCATGATAGTTTCGAAGTAGTTTTGTAGTAAGACCTTGCAAGATAGTTTGAAATAGTTTTGTGTTATGTGATGATCTTTTGTATTTGTCAAGATAGTTTCGAAGTACTTTGTCTGCAGATGTATGTTTTGTTATACGTGAGTGATTTGTTGTTTTTTCATTTGTGTATTCATTGTTATATGCTTGGTTGAATAGGTTATTTGTTGAGATGGAGGACAATGTTGGATCCAGTGATACCTCCAATAGAGTCCAAATTTCAAATAGCAGGAAAAAAAAGGCACCTGGGATAGAGTGGCAATATGCAATTAATGTTGGTGATCGATTCATAGATTGGGAGTGTAAGCTATGCCATGCAGTAAAATCAGGTGGGGCGCCTCGACTAAGAGAACACTTTTTAGGCGGACCGAAGAAAAAGTCATGTACCCACCCCTCTGCACCTATAGTGGCCAAATGCATAAGAGAAGAAATTCAAAAGAAAGATTCAAGAAAACATGACACTCCTACCGTTAATGTATCAAGGCAGCAAGAACACTGTTGTTCTAATCATCAAACTCCCGCTACATCGCCTACTTGTACCTCGAACGGCAATATGCAGCCAGAAAGTAATCTACCCAGTGCATCTTCTTGCAAGCAAAACTTTGACGTAGGAAATATACCCATGCGTCAAACTTCATTGCAAGAAAGCCTACGTCAAGGTCGACTCGATGATGCACAACTCGTCCTTGCTGAAGCGATTTACTTTTTTGGGAGTGCTATGATGATGGTGCACAGTGAGCATTGGAAGAGAGCATGGAAGAAAATTGGTGAGTTTGGACCAGGGTTTTCACCGCCTACGTACCATGCTATGCGAAATGATCTATTAGAGAAATGTTATGCGCAGGTAAAAGAACGTGTACAAAGAATAATTCTTAGCAATATAGAGCTTTCTGGATGTAGTATAGTAAGTGATGGATGGTCTAATGTGCAAAGAAAACCATTAATTAATGTAATGGTTATTTCACCTAGAGGTGAGACTTTCATCCGTGCCGTGGATTCAGCTGGTTCAATCAAAACTGGGGCTTACATTGCTCAAGTCATTAGCTCTGTGATAGAGGAAGTGGGTGCCAAAAATGTAGTCCAAGTCGTCATGGACAATGCAAAAAATTGTAAAAATGCATCCAGAATCCTACAGCGACAATATCCACATATTTTTCCGGTAGGCTGTAATACTCATAGTTTGAATCTTGTATTAAAAGATTGGTATAAATCTGATGATACCAAATGGTTTGCCTCAATCGTCGACACTGCTCGCCAGCTTGTGAAATTCATGCTCAAGAGACAGAGAGTTTTGGATATGTTTCGACCTCACATGTCAGTTATGTTAAAGCTTCCTGCGGAGACTAGGTTTTGCACTCACTTTTACACTTTTGAGTCTCTTCTTAGAAATAAAGATGCAGTTTGTGAAACATTTACATGCATGGCATTTCATGACTGGGAGAACACTCAACTTGAAAAAGTGAAAGAGAAAATCAAAGTCTTGAAGGGAGCGCTTACGAGAAGAAGTTGGTGGAACAGTGTGATGGATGCATACCATGTAATGATGCCTGTTATGTATGCTGTACGAAGCCTTGATCAAAGAGCGCCTAATCTCGAAAAAGCATGGATGCAATGGTGGACTGTCCAGCGGAGTTTGGAGTGTCCTGAGAAATTAGAGCATTCAGTGGTGGAAAAGCAATGGCGTGTACCATTCTCCAGTAGACAAAGAAAAGTTCTGTTGAAGTACTTTCATGCTAGATGGATTGGAGCGCATTCACCACTGCACAGTGCTGCTTACATGTTAGATCCTGAATATTGGAATATGGATTTGATGTCCAACGTTGAGGTGGTGCAAGATTTTTATAAAGTGGTAAACACTTTCTATAATAATGATGATGATCGTATACAGTGCATAAAGGAGATGACCTCATTTCGGTTGAAAGAGGGTTTATTTTCCAACTCCCTTGTTCAACAAATGGCTAAAGAGCAACCTGCATGGAAGTGGTGGATGATGAATGGTGGTGAGCATTATGCTTTATTGCGCAACCTTGCGATGAAGGTTCTAAGTCAGTGCTCTTCAAACTCAGGCTCAGAAAGAAACTGGAGCATGTATAAATATATTCAT
Source organism: Cibotium barometz (assembly GCF_041138505.1). NCBI lineage: Eukaryota > Viridiplantae > Streptophyta > Polypodiopsida > Cyatheales > Cibotiaceae > Cibotium > Cibotium barometz. The sequence continues at coordinate 19,122,409 of NC_141095.1, forward strand.
AGTACTATTCGCAATCGACTTCTTGCAGATCGAGCAGATAAACTTGTTTACATGTACTGCAATGAAAAGATCTTGCGAGACATCGAAAGCGAAGAGTATGAAGAAGATATGCCCATATGGATGTACAATTGTGAAGATGTAGTAGACGAGAACTTTGATGTTGGACGTACGTTGTGCACCACCCTTGAGATAGAAGACAATTTAGACATTGACTTAGATGAGCTTAATTTAGCAGACGAGAGAGTAAACGGTGAAAGAATTTTGGAGCAAGATACTGACATAGAGGAAGAAGTCACTTCATTAATTTAATAAAAAGTACTTGTACAAATGATCATATTTGGAGAAATTATCAATACAAAAGTAGAATTTGTTTTTCTTAGCTCTCATCTTGAAATAAATTGCGAATTGCACTAGGAGTTGCATCTAAAGGTCCTGGTGGTTTATATTCGCTAGCCATGCCGAACACTGTATAAATACCTTGATTTATTGGGACATTGCACAATGCACATGTGGAAGTATTTTGCATTTGTCTCACTAAACATATTAAGTGGTAGTAGTGTCCACATGGTAGTATATACTGGCCGCTCCACCCATCGAATACTTTGTAACATACAGGACATTGGGGGGTGGAGGAACTTGTAGCCTCAGCAAAAACTCCCACAAGATCAGGATGTATCAAAAAATGAGAGATGTGGTTTCCTTGGTGCACAGGAGCAATACGTGAAGAGATGCTCTGCACATCTTGGCTGATCTTTGTTAGCTGCTCTTGAATCCCTCTATTGGCTGGGGGAGGAGTTGACGCTTGAGTTAATCGGTCAGCTTCTTTCTCCTTCTCTGCTAGCTGTGCCCCTAAGCTTTCTTTGACCTGGTTTAACTCCAGTCCAACGCCCAACACCATGAGAGCAAGTTCTTCTCTTGTGAATGTCACTGTCTCTTCACGTATGTCGTGGGTGTTGACAGTGGCCTCTCTGGAGGCGAAGTCCACTGGAGTTTCCAGGATAAAGTGAGCATATAGCATTTTAGCAAAATAGAGTGGAGCGTGGGTGTTATGGAGAGGACGACCGTACACCTCCAAGAAAATGCGCTCGGCATTAGTTTTGATATCATTGTGAGTGCAACGAGAAATCTTCCATCTTCCCTTCTTAATCTCGCCATCTGGACATGGCCATATTTCCTTTATCATCTCTGTGGTTACGCGTTTGTTTATGTCTTTCCATTGGGCATAAGTTGGATTTGTCCATTTCGATAACCTGCACGCTATTCTTGTAGCTTCGCGGGCTGTCAGGCCATGTGCAAGGGCCTTCATTCGCTCGTATGCCTTCTTGGCTAACTCTTGATGCTCGTTCGCTTGCACCTGCTCCATATCTGCATGAACGTAAACGACTTTAGGATTTTAATGAACTGTAAAGATCAACGTAAGATAAATTGACCATTACTCTCAAAATCTTGAAGTCAAACACAACGAGAGGAGATATGTATTGCAATTACTCGATGAGAAATATCCACTTGACTCCAAAAACACTTCAAACAATGCTCGCACATCAAATTTTGAAGAGAAAACATAAACTTAAACACCACAAGAGGAGAGAGATATTGCAAAGACTCAATGAAGAGAGAAACAAAATTTTGAAACATTGGACACATCAAATTTTGAAGAGAGAAACAAAATTTTAAAACATTGGACACATCAAATTTTCAAATTCCTGAAACTTCATCTCTTGATACTGTATCATTACAAAGTTGGGGTGAATGCCACCGATAGCTCTACAAGAGGACGTTGTGCCCTCGTAGGGTCAGTATTTAGTGATCTAAAAAATTCAACTACTTGCAAAATTGGTTTTCGCTTATCGTGATTAGGCAGAAACATCCAATTTTTGACTCTATGAATAATAGTATCCATGGTAACTTTGTCATGGGAACTATTATCCATCCACAACTCTTGCACTTTCTTCCAAAATTCATATAAAGTTTGTAATAAATAACCCAAGGCAAAAACATCAGATGCAGGAGTGTATGCATCTGCCAAAAATGGATCATAAAGCTCTGGGGCTATCCACGGCCGTTTATTTTGCTCTCTGTCTGCGTAGGAGACTGCTTGTGCCACCTTCTCCGGGTTCTTGTCTGCTTCAAAAACAAAATTGAGAGACACCCGTTTTTTGGGCGCTCTCAGCAGCAACCCCCAATCGATAATACCTATGCGTGGCTTTAGCTCTTTTGTATAATCCAACACTACATTAAAAGGATGTAGGTCGGTATGTACAATACCTGCCATATGTGCTGCCGCTAGACCTTCCACTAGGGCATGCATAATATGTGGCATGTTTATTACTACCTCTTTTATTTTTGAGAGTTCTAGATGACTTAAAGGGATATTATCAGGCGGGGGTTGTCTCCATCCTCGATCCAAACGAAAAATTGCTCTGGTGAACTCACTGAATCTGAAGGGAACCTTCAGAAGAGTATCACCAAGAGCGCCGCCATTATAGTACGGGAAAATTGTGATCCAAGGAGCCTCTTTTGTAAAGGCAATGCATCGGACAATCGATGGATGTAGCACTTGCATACCCTGCTCTGCCTGGAAGCTCTCGAACTTCGCGCTGCCTTCTCCTTTGTAGTGCTTTCCGCAAAAAGTGATGTGCTCCGGTAAAAATGATATACCTTTAATTGCATACTCTTTTACTGTTCCAAACACACCGGAGCCTATTGTTCGTCCTTCGTGAAGAGCTTCGTGCGGGATGCCAATAAGATGTGTGCACATAGAATTGTAGATGGTACGATTAATGACACCTGTACCACTTGCATCTGCCTGACTGGACGTTGCAGCGACGTCCTGGGCAATTCGCACTCTTTTGGGGAGGGACTCTGCATCCAACGCCTTCATGCGCTTGCTCTTGGCTCTTTGCTCGCTCCATACAACGTCCCATAGCTGTAGACGTTGCATATTGGCTTCAGGCGGGGCAGCATCTCTAAGATCACTGCAGGCTACACGCATGCTCCCCAAAATGGTTCGTGTTATGTGCTGATGGTTGAAATCTGCTATCTTCTGTCTATCTAGCAGCTCAGCGTTGCCTCCGCTTCGAAGCCGACGCTGTGCATTTTCCCATATTTGGTCTATGAGATCTCGCATGAGTATCTCAGACTCGTTGATCTTTTTGACGACATCATCAGTACATTGTGATACTGTGATGACCGCTTCAACGCGAATTGCTCGCAGAACAATTTTGCGCTCTTCGGGAGAAAGCATGTTGATCGTCTTCGTAAATCTAGCAAATATCACTAAACACAAAAAAACAGAATATCAAACATTACTGAAATAAACATCAAGCAAACGTGAGAGAACAGCAACAAGTATATCAATATCGTCAATGTTCATACAAAAACGGAATATCAAATAATTTTAATGAACTCAACATCGTCCAATACATCATCAAACGTGAGAAAACAGCAATAAGTGTATCATTACTTATCAATGATCAAACAAAAACAGAATATATCAAACAACATTACTGAACTCAACATCATGCAATACATTATCGAACGTGAGACAACCGCAACAAGCGCATTATTACTTACGAAGTGTATACATTATCGAATGAGAGAGAGAGAGAGAGGGGGAGGAAGAGAGAGAGGTGTGACAGATAGAGAGAGAAAAAATTAAATGATATTTTTTATAGTTTTGTGAGTTCCTAAAGAGAGAAAAATAATGTTTTGTAATCCTAAAGCACTCCTCATCTACATACCTATCGTGATAGAGAGAGATGTGAAGTGTATCATGAGAGAGAGAGAGAAAGAGTTGTGAAGTGTATCATTGTGAGAGAGAGAGAGAGAGAATTGTGAAGTGTATCATGAGAGAGAGAGAGAGAGGAGAGGAAGAGAGAGTTGTGACAGATAGAGAGAAGAAACATTAAATGACATTTTTAATGTTTTTGTGAGTTCCTAAAGAGAAAAATAATGTATTGTTTTAATTTTTAAGTAAATAGAGGAAGAAAAAAGAAATTATTAAAAATTATGTATATTTTAAGAGAAATAAAAAAAAATCATTATCTACACATCTATCGTGTTGTGAAGTGAATCATGAGAGAGATAGAGAAAGAGTTGTGAAGTGTATCATGAGAGAGAGAGGGGGGTAAGAAGAGAGAGATTCATATTTTTCGAGTTACGAATCACGATATTATAAAATAAAACGTTTAGACAATATGATGTAAACTTTGATCCATGAAATACTAATGCCACGTTAGCAACCAAGTATCGCATGGATCAAACACAATAAAAACAATACAAGTCAAATCAAACAAATTTACGACATTTATTCGACCGCGTTAACGATCATATGCCGAAATACGCAAGCAAATTTACGACACTTTTTCGACCGCGTTAACGATCAAATGCCGCAATATGCAAAAAACATTTTATGTACTAGCGGACGACACCAACTTGCCGTGTTAACGACAAAATGCCGTCCGATTCTATGGGAATACCAATAGGATACGAACATACACTGGCCGCGTTACCGACCATATGTCTGCATTTGACAAAGGGAAGGGAAGGGAAGGTGACATCGCCATAACGATACTATGCTTGCCGCGTTACCGACTAGTACCGCTACGGCGTGCCATACTTACCATAGGACACAGACTAGCCGCGTTACCGACTAAGTGCCCCAGGGTAAGCACCATTCCGAAGAATGGCCTTACACACACACAGCTTTTTTGAGAACATGTTAACATGTGAACATGTTAATAACATGTTCACACATGTTATTAACAAAAAAAATTTTGTGATCACGTGAATATAAAATCAGAGCTTAACATGGTAGGTTTAACCCATGCTTATGGATTCAATCCAAGTCTTTGGATCTACAATAGATTGAATCCAAGTTATTTAACTTCTCTTGACAAAATATTCCTATGATAAAATTTTGTAGCAAAACACACATATTGTACTTGCAAGATGAAGCAATTGAGAATACATGTTTCAAATTCATTGGCATAAAAACATGGCATCTTTTCTCATATTATATCTATTTATAAAGAATTAGGTAAAAGCTTGGTTTACCTCATTGAACATAAATCAAGTCTTTGATATATCTTCAAAGCAACAAGTTTCATTTAGGTTTAGAGTCGCGTTTGCTCAAATTCAATTTCCTCAAATCATTACCTCAATGTCATGAGCTCAAATCTATCTCAACAGTGGATGCACACTACAATGTATATACTATTGGCAAAATTATAGTAATGTGAGTTTAGTACATTGTTGAAAGCCGAAAATCAATTCTAAATTCCTAATTATTCGAGGGCACAGATTCTCACGAATCAAGTGAGTCCAAATTATAATGGTGTGCACATTCTCATGCACACACGCAACTCACAGATTGATAGAAATGTATTTCGCTCAGTAGGTTTGGCTCACATGCTCATGCATAGTGCACACATGCCACTTACAGTCAACTCGATGGAAAGACATTTCACGCAGTAGGCTTGCATGCTCTAATCACGATTCCTGATTTCTAGTTCAAGCTTTCGTAGGTGGCAAGTCGCTTATTCTTTTGTAGTTCAAGCTCAAAAGTGAGCATCGGCTAGAGATGTCTCTCTCTCTCTCTCTCTCTCTCTCTCTCTCTTCTTCGTTTTAAACTCTTTCCCCTTTTCGTCTGTGTGGATATGCTATTATTCATGTGACTTTGTTTGTGGACAATTGCGGAGTAAGCATGTCTCCAAATAAGAGTTTAAGACCCCAGGGCCTGTTTTTATGTTCACGTCTTCACATGATTTTTTTGGACTTCACGCGACATGAATACCCATTTTACACATTTATGCACGCAAAGATGGATTTGCACTATCCGGTGATGGTTGACCTGCAATTGGCCAATTACCGGTGGTAATATCCATACTATCTTCGATAGTTTACACAATTACCGACGGTATATTGCAAATCACTGCCGATAATATATTTAATACCGCTGATAATAGTGTTGGTACTACCAGTAATAGTCATACTACCAACATTAAACAGGCTATTACTGGTGGTAATAGTCCTGGCCCAAGTTATATAAAATCGTAGAGGGCTCATTTGATGCTAACTAAGACAAAGAAGAGGTCCTCTCTGTTTCTTAGTATAGGTCGGGGGCTTGGTTTGGGGTTTGGTTCCTGTCCCGCCTCCTTAACTGGATGGGGGGGGGGCATAAGGGAGCTATCTTCTGAATCTGATTCCCTCGACCTTGCATCATACATGGGAAGGAGTTTTTGTCATTTTTAAAAAGAAAGTCTTAGTTTATTTTCAGGCATTTACGCATTGCATTAATCACACTTTATTTGCAATGTGCACAAAATGATTACAATAGTTTGCATATGCGTGCTTGCATATGATTCACTTCCATGAATTTTATGAATTGCATAAATCACACAGTACACACTGCATTTACATGAGATAATTGGATTATTTGCATGTGCATGCTTGCTCACGTGTCATTGTTTGTCTAAAAATGCAGTACTTTGATCGTATGATTTGAGCCTTACACCATGCACCGTGCAAGCATAGGAAGAGGCTTAAGTTTTTAGCGAGTATGGCTTCCATATCAGGGACAAAGAGAAAGATTGGTGAAGAACTTGGCAGTAAGGAGTGTAGACTTGTGAACAAATGTATTCGTGATGCCTTTTTTGCCAAAATATGTAGTATGGAGGAGAGTGAGATGCAGGCCATAGTCAGTAGTCTCCAAGGGGTCAATTCCATGAAATTGAAGATATTGGAGATCCAGGTGGTTCTAAGGGGAGGAAATGCAAGCCGCAAAAATACATTGAACAGTGAACAAATATCCAAAATCGATGTATTCTATGAGAACGTCCTTCATATCATCCATGCCTTGGTGGATGAATTAGGGTGCTTGCATGATGGAGATTGGATACACACAAATTTGCATCCAAGGAACATCCTCCTAGATTTTGTAGGCAAAAGTCCAGGTGTCATGTTGGGATCATAGATTGGGGGATGGCCATCGACGCTTGTGAGACTCGCAAGGCATGTAAGATCTTGAAGAAACAATCTTTAGAGATAGATGCTGAGTTTCATGAACATAAACAAAAAAGAGAAAGAGCATGATCAAAAGAAGTGACCTGAGCTTAAGATTCTTGGTCCAAGAAGCGCATACTCAAAGCAGTCTGATATATATGCAATGGGTTGGATTGTCAAGGAAATCATATGTTTTTTGGAAGATTGCATTGGCAATGGTTATAACCTCACTCAAGTTGATGTAATGCCAAAGTCTGAGATGCTCAATGCTATGAAAGGACATGCTAAGGACACAATGATGGCTGCAAACTCACAAGCTCGAAAACCAGCGGCTAAAACAAGTGATATCCTACGTCGAGCAGGCTTCAACAAAGAGCTTGCAATGAGGCCTCTGGAGGAAGGTCCTTGGCAACTTCTTGGCATCCTGCATGGAAGGTGTGGCCCTAAGTGGCACTAGTTGGCGAATGTTTGCTAGCCTTGAAGGGCTCAGCTCTGAAGACAGCTCAGGTAGTAGTTCACAGTTGCAAATTGTTTGCATGCACCGATCTTGTTGATAAATAGAAATATTTCTCCTTTCTCCAAATATGCTTTTCAGGAGTGCCATTTAAAATGGCTTCGTACAAAGTATGTGCAGGCTGTCAAGTTTAACTGCAGCATTAACCCCACCCATGGTATGGGCATGTCACTCATTAATGGCACAGGAAAGATACCGCCGGCGCCATACCATCGATACAGCTGCAAGCTGCCACTCATGTAAGGTCAAACCTGTAAAGAGGATGAGATCAGTGTTCGAAAAAAACCCGGGTATAGTGTAATTTGCACCTTCAGATTTTTAAAATTACCTTCAAATTTCAAACTTAAGGGTATAACAACCTGCAGATTTTGAGGGGTTGTAGAACAAAAACCTTCAAAATTTGAAAATTTTCTTTATAAATAATTTCACAATTTTTAGATGAAGGTTTTTAACTTTTTGGGAAAATAGTTTTTTTCGAACACTGGATGAGATGGTATGTGGATTGGACCTGATGACTGGGTAATTCAAGGTGGAAGAAGAGGATTTAACTATTGTACTAGTCAGCAACGTGCTGAATATGCCAGACAAACAGAGCTTTGAACCTGTAGGACTTACAGAAGGATTTTGTTGGCCTATAAAACAAAACTTCATTCTGTCAATTTAAACTCTAGTGGAGCAGCACTGAGGCCTTCAAAAGGCAGTTCCAGAGGATAGTCTCACACGCTCTAGCGCATTCTCACACAAGGCACTTTTGTTCATTCCCTATATAGTGAACTTTACCATATATGGAAAATTTTGAGAGATTTCCTGGTTATGTTGATGAAATTTCCTATATATATCTAGACAATCGTATTCCCCATTTACTCAAATTTCATATATAGGAAATATGGGCTTATATCTAGGTAATTGAATTTCATATATAAGAAATATGGACTAGTATCTAGGTAATTAAATTTCCTATATAGAGAGTATGAGCCAATATCTAGGTAATTAAATTTCCTATATAGAGAGTATGAGCCAATATCTAGACAATTCAATTTACTATATACACAATATGGGCCAATATCTAGGTAATTCAATTTCCTATATAGAGAATGAATAAGAAATATAGGCTATTATCTACATAATACAATTTCCTATATAGAGAATGAATTGCATATGTGGAGAATTGAACCACAAATGAGTAAATGGATATTTAAAAAAATTAGTTATTTTTAAAAAATTGGTTACTTTAAAACTTTTATACTTAATTATTCAAACATCAATATTATTACAAATTGAAATACTTAAATTCTTCTTCTTCTCTCTCTCTCTCTCTCTCTCTCTCTCTCACACACACACACACACACACACCTTTCTATCACCCAATGTGTAGTAGATTGGTTGGCTCATGGAGTTGTTATTCAACACGTCTTGTGTTCGAATCTCACTCCCGTTGGATAGATCATATTTGGTTTCTTGGGATTGTTCCTACGACGTTAAAAGAGCTTCTTCTTCTTCTTCTTCTCTCTCTCTCTCTATCTCTCTCTCTCTCTCACTCACACACACACACACACAAAAACTCAATGTAACATACGTTAAAATGTAGGTATGTCCTCTCATCTTATATCTAAAAGTAAGAGAATTATTTTACCAATACTAGCATGCCCATATTCAAGCTAAACGGCCACCTACCTTAAAAACTAAGGTTTTCTTTCTCCTTATCAAACAAACAGATATTATCTCTCTCTCTCTCTCTCCCTCTCCCTCTCATACATAATCCAAAACCTTAGATCATTATCTCTCTCTAATGTGTTGCAGCAGTAATTAATGATTGTAGTAAGGTTTTACACCTTAGCGAAAATGGCTCCCTCTCTCCCCCTCTTAGTGTGTTCGTATCCATCTCTTTTTCTCACTTTGTGTCAAACGTCTCTTAGAATGTAAATTTTAAAAAAAAAACATATACAATAGCCTTTATCTCTCTTTCACTAGGTCATTGCCCAACAAGAAAATACTACACACAATGTATTTAAAGCCTCTCTCCGAATTCTCCAGAATATGAAAACCTCTAGAGCTCCGAACCTCCAGTCATCCACACGTCAAGATTTCATCTCTAAGGATCTCTAAGGTTACCTCTCACCACTTCAAATTGATTAATTGAAAATAAAATTGGGAAACCATACTAATCTTGCACTAAGTTAAAATATATACAAATAGGACAAAAGATTTGTCCTATTTGTATATACAAATACTAATCTTGCACTAAGTTAAAATATATACAAATAGGACAAAAGATTTGTGTTGATATTGCGAAACAATGGGAAAGAACATTTTGCATGGGAATGGTGAGAAAGAGTGAGTGCTTTTTGTTAGAAGCTACGTACATAGCTTTCAAAGGGTAGCTGTAGAGCCTCTTAAGATCTCATAATACCATATCCATGAGTTCATGATCTTTCTTAAGATCTCATAATTTATGTAAGATCTCATATAATTTCATAAAATCTTGTTAGAGATCTAATGAGATCATAAGATCCATAAGACTTCCTCTATGAGCCCATAAGATCACATAAGGGTTGAGAAGGGCTCATCGAACTTAGCCTGGTCCTAGTGCTTATAATATTTTAAGATGATCAAAGCTAAGTTCCGTAGGAATGTACCCAGACAACAAATTTTCTCCTAGTCTTAGGTATACTAGCTGTGAGAGAAACATTAAGAGAGTGATGCTAGTGTCCCACTCATTAGATTGCTACTTTGTGGAGATACAATGTTTCTTGTGTCATGTAAACCAATCACCAACCCACTCTCAAAACTAGGAATCTTTGGCACTGACATAGGAGATGCCAAGATAGGAGAGCAAGAGATAGACACTAGCGTAACTATAGCCATGATAAATTAACCCGCCAAAACCAGTGCAGCTATAGCTCTAATAGTGAAATTTTTTTGCCCCCAATTGTCAATGACTCCGTGTCACTTAGATGAGAATAAGTTTTTAGCATTCAAAAAACATTATTATGCTACCCAAGTCAAACCTTACAAAAACACATATGCTAGTGACAAGCTAGAGAAGCAAGGAACTTGCTAGGAAACGGAATTATATTTAAAGACTTGAGTCTAAAAGTAAAGATATCATGCCATGAGTGCTTGGCCCACAAATAATTATAATGGTTCGAAATAAAAGTGGACACAATAGTTGTAATCAACTTAGTGGCACACATAGACTTCTTGGCTCTAGTAATAGGACCATGTCAAGGTAATCTCACATGCACAAAATGATAGGAATAAGATTTTGACAATGTGTGTGCGCTTGTGAATGCTTTTGCATATGTGAATGTGACCTTAGAAGCTCTTATGAGCTTATAGAATCAGATGAAAGTTCTTTGTCCCATCATATGACAATATGAATGGATAGTTTTTTTAAAAGATAATAAATGGGTAGTGTATTTATTTTTGAGATAGTTTCTTATGTAAAAGTGTATGTGACTAGGAATCGTTTGAGAAGTAAAAGTGGGCACAAGATTTGCCTCATGCTCATAAGAGTTCTTTACACTTTATATACATTTGCCACTGTGCTTCTTCTTTTCCATATTGAGGTGGTAGTCATAAACAAGATCTTGCTTGCATGACTAGGAATTGTCTAGAGAAGTAAAAATGGACACAAGATTTGCTTTATGCTCAAAAGAGTGTTTTAAACTTAATATACATTTGCCACTGTTCTTCTTCCTTTCATATCAAGGTGGTAGTCATAATTAACATGATTTTGCTTGCATGTATACAAAGATTAATGTGACCATCTTATAATGTCATCAGATTTTATGACCACATAGTGTATGGTAGAAGCTCTTCATATCTCATAAGACTATACATGAGCTCATGATCTATCTGAAGATCTCATAATTTATGTAAGAGATCATATAATTCATGTAAGAGCTCATATAATTTTAAAAAAACCTTGTTAGCGGTCTACTGAGATTATAAGATCCATAAGACTTCCTACGAGCACATACGATCACATAAAATCTTGAGATGATCAAAGAAAAGTAGAAATCACTAGAGATCTAGTCAACGTGAGATGATTAGAGATGATTGTGATCTAAGATCGAAGATGACTTTGAGAGTAAGTCATACCTAAATCATAGGTGCTTACAAGATCTTGAGATAATTAAAGATAAGATTACCTAAGACCCACCAGAACCTAAGTTGAGAACTAAGAGGTTATATGCATTGAGAAGAGCTCGTAGAACTAGTTATTTATTTTTTGAGATAATAAATGGGTGGTATATTTATTTTTGATATAGTTTCTTATGTGAAAGTGTATGTGAGTAGGAATCATGTAGAGAAGTAAAAGTGGACCCAAGAGCTACTTCATGCTCATAAGAGTTCTTTAAACTTAATATACATTTATTGTTTTGCACAGATGTGCTTCTTCCTTTCCATATTGAGGTGGTAGTCATAAACATGAATTTACTTGCATATATACAACTTAGATTAATGTGATAGTCTTATAATCTGATTTTATGACCACATAGTGTCTGGTAGAAGCTCCTAAGATCTCATAAGCCCATATATGAGCTCACATAATTTCTTAGATCAATGTGATCATCTTATAATGTCTAAGATTAGCTTTTATGTATGGTAGAAACTCTTAAGAGCTTAAAAGACCATACACGAGCTCATGATCTTTCTTAAGATTTCATAATTCATGTAAGATCTCATGATTTAGAGATATTAAAATCTTGTTAGAGATCCAATGAGATCATAAGACCCATAGAACTTAGCTTGGTCCTCATGTGTATAAGATCATAAGACCCATAGAACTTAGCTTGATCCTCGTGCTTATAAGATCTTGAGATGATCAAAGCTAAGGTCATTGGAAATGACTAGAGATCTAGTCAATGTCAGATGATTAGAGATGATTGTGATCTAAGATGACTTTGTGAGTAAGTCGTACCTCAGTCACATAGGTGCTCACAAGGCCTTGAGATGATCAAAGGTAAGATTACCTAAGACCTACAAGATCGAGTGTAGCTTGGAGATGTATATGCATGTATATTATAATATAATATATATATATAGAATATAGAATATAGAATATATATAATATAATATATATATTTATAATATATATATATATATATATTATATTATATATATATAATATATAATATATATAATATATATTATATATTATATAGAATATAGAATATATATAATATATAATATATAATCTAGAATATTTAATATATAATCTATATTATATATTATATAGAATATATAATATATAATATATATTATATATATATATAATATATTACACGTACACCTACTAATTCTCGCCCGTTACACCTACCCCTGCTCAGTTAAATTTTCTGCAGAGAGCTCGGCGCCCAAATTTGTTTCATCTGCCCAGGCGCTCATCAGCTGCTCCATTTCAATCTGCCCTCTACTACAGGCGCTCATCAGCTGCTCCATTGCGATAAGTGCCTCGACCATTTGCATGCTCCTCAACGTCCATTTCGATCAGCGCCTCAACGTCCATTTCTGCAGCTGCAGCACGGTGCCGCGTGCTCGTGTTGCACGTGACGTCTAGTGCGCCTAGCTGGGCGCAAGCTGTGCGCGCAGGCCGCCCAATACCTCGAGCAGCTGCTGGAGCTGCAACGCCAGCTGGGACACCAGCGTGTTCGAGTTCGACTCTTCCGTCTCCAACGACCAGCTCGAGCCGCCCGGGTCGAGGTCCTCGCAAACCTTCGACGCCCAGCTAGCAAAGGTACGTCATTACTTTTTTTAATTTAATTAAATTTTTAATATATTATAATATTATATATATATATATATATATATAGCTCATTCGTGCTCACACAGAAAGCGTTTCTCTTTTTTCAGCCAGTCGAAACTAATCTGAATTTTCTATTTTTTCTAAAAAGTATACAAATGTATAACTTTTTTAAAGGCAATATCGCAATTTATAAATTTCAATTGGAAAATATTATGTCTCCTTTTTCCTACAAGAAATCACAAAACAACTTCATACAACTTGCAAATAAATAAACAGACCATTTTTAAAAATTGACATGATTTGTTACACACTCTTTTCAACCCACTTATATATATTATATGCACATTATACATATGTATAATGTGTATATACATTATATATATACATATGTATATATATCTATATATATATATATTATGTATATACATATATATACATATGTATAATATGCATATAATATATATATATATATATTATATACATATATATGTATATTATATACATTATACATATGTATAATATGTATAACATGTATATATATATTATATATATACATATATATATATATAGATATATAATATACGCATATATATGTATATATATATACATGTATATATGTATATATAATATGTATAGTTAGTGTTTTAATTAATATGTTTTGAATATTAATTAATATGTATAATTTAATATATATAATATTAAATTATATATATATATATACATATGTGTTTATGAAACCTTTGATGGATGAGTTGGAAAGTCTCTTCATACATGGAATTGACTTACACTTCAATTATCCTGTGTCATCTATCTTTGCAGATGACCACTTTTATAACCAAAGATTTCAAGCTCGTGCTATGCTAATGATGGTGACTGGAGACCATCCAGCTCAATGCAAGATTGGATCATGTAAAGAAGGTGGTCAAGCTTTCTGTCGTAGAGACAAAGCAATAGCCACTTTGGACAGTGCAGCAGGCTTAGGGCGGTACTTGTATGATCAAAACAGGTATCAATTCAGATATGCTCCAATGAAAAGATCTACCAAAGAGATGTCCAAACATTTAATTCTTGCAGAGCGAGCAAGCACCCAAGCTCAATGTGAAGAGATACTAAAAGAGGCAGGTCTTTCAAGTAGATCAAGTTTGTGGAGACTTGATTTGGTATATGATTGCATGCACATATTAGCATTGGACTTGTTTTCAAAGTATATCGGTTGTCTAATGAGAGAAGTGGATAATAAAGTGAGGAGAGAAATAGATGATGCAACTCACAAAATGACAAAAGTGACACCTTATTCGATTCGATATGGTCACTGGCTGAGGTTTCCTAGCAAGTATTTTGAGAGTTATAAGGCAGAAGAAAAATTTGTGCAATGGTGTTTGCCATATATATTGTGTGAAGTCAAAGGTATCCCTAAGAAATTCTATGACTTGGGTCTCTTGCTCATAGATATTGCCCAAGCATTTTATAACTACACTCGTGATAATGGATGGTCACAAGAAGAAATTGACATTATAAGAGTCATGCTCGCTTCTTGGAGAGTAAGGTCAGAGGAGCTCATCGGGCCAAATTCAGCCCCATTAGAGCATGTTGTAGGTATGATGAATAATCCTTTCACTTATTATTCTCACTAACATTCCTTTTACATTCATACCTATAGTAATGATGCTTTACTTTGTGATGTGTGGTGATAGGTTCCGGAGAATTGTTGGATGATATTTTACGTCATGGTAGCCATGATGGATTTTGGTGTTATATATATGAGCGTAAGGTCTCAATCTATGCAAACATCAAAACCAACAACAAGGACAATGAAATCTCTTATGCAAACTATCACCGAAGAAGATTGTTTACATGGGTATTTATGTATATTCAAAAAGATGTTGATAGACTTTTGCCTCAGCAAATAATGTTTAGAGAGTTTCATCAAGCTCTTTCTACTCCAGATGGATACTTAGTAGAAAAAGATGGCTATTATGAATGTCCTGAGTGGCATGCATTGGGTATTATGCATGTATCATCCATTGTAAAAGCCAAAGAATTATGGACCTTATCTACTATGAATGCCATACCAAGTGGATGCCAAAGAGCAATTCATGAAAAAGGTATTGTTTGAAGGGAAGAAGCTCAAATACAGGGATGCAACCATTGAAGAAAGAAGGTATGCTGAGCAGTATTTAAATTGGGGGATTGAGAGAGTAACAGAATATAAGAAAGTCCTATTGAAAGGAGAGGTCTATAATATTGGGGATGGTGAAATGTGATGAAGATGTAACATTAGTCTCCATGCTGGGATATTGGAAAGCATGCATAACATCTCTTTTCTCATTTCAGTGTAATGGTGAGTTAAGGCTACTTTTTGGAGCCAACTACTACAGGCAATGTATTGTGGTTGAGGGAGGATTTGAAAGGTTAGATGTTGATTATACCACTGGCATGAGTGTGTTACAGAATGTGTATTTGCCATACACCTGGGATTGCATAAGGCCTATTAGTTCTTTACTTCATAAGTTTATTCCCTTTCAACATGGCAAAAAAATCATCGCATATGAGATAAAAGACCTAAGATTGAGATAAAAGACCTAAGATTGAGAACACGCTTGATTCAGCCAGGCTGTGTTGGATGCATTCCACCTTGGCTAGAGGTGAATGATATTGTTCAGTTGAAGCTGAATTTTGATGTATTATGCTCCTTAACTGATCTAAAATATGCTGTTATTAGAGTAGTGAGTTACACAACAAAACAAGTGAAAGTAGCATGGTTAAAAATGATTCATAATCAAGAAAAGAGATGGAAGGTAGAAATGGAGGACAATGATTGGAAGGATTGGTGGTTATGTGTATCTATTAATGATAAATAGAAAGTTATCAAAACAAGGAGCATGATAATAGAGGGAGAAGCAAAGGTAGTTCCAATCAAATGGCAATCGTAGCTCAGTTTCTGATCAATGGTACTTTTGGAACTTAAGCAACTCTATGAATCGTTGGTATGTTTCAATGTACAATGAGTGTTTTTTATCTTATGTCATTTTATTCCTTATAGTTTTCTATTGATGTGCTTGCATGTAATATGTTCTCCTTGGACTGAATTTATGTAGGTTGGAGATGGCAACTACGAATGTGGACATGCAAGCAATGCTAAAGAAATTGATGTGTGAAGATAAAAATTTCTTTGGTCTCATGAGCACAATCATAAAGGATATTCAAAGTTCTCCAACCTCAAAGGAAGGTACACACGTTTTAACGATCTTAAATGTTGTAATCTTTTATATATAAACATAAGCTAGTGTGTTTGTAATTGGTTTATGCATGTTATGCAAATTGTTTTCTATGTCACATGGTTATGCAGGCAATGGGGAGATTAAAGATAAGGAACCTCCTTTTTCACACGCTCTTGGCCAACAAGTCTTAGCAGGTGTTAGTCCTACACCTACATATGATGAGGTGTTTCGAGCAAGTAGAGACCAAAACAAGCTCTATGGGAAAGAATTATTAGAGAAATGCTTCAAGGATCAACATGCCATTTTGCTTGGCAACTACCGCCTTGTACGAAGGTGGTTTAATGGAGTTGAGACTCCTAAAGATCTTCGCCATAGCAAAGAGGCACAAGAAAAGATCAAGAGAATTATTTGTGAGCATCATCATGAGATTGCAACTCTAAAGTTCATTGGAGCTGAATATGTTTGGTTGGAGAAAGATATCTATAGATGGTGGGTCTCACGTAGACAAGCAAATAGAAAGTACAATAAGAAGAAGTGTCTCAAGGACAATGTAAGTGTTAATGTTTATGCTTATGTTTATGCTTATGAATGTTCTTTTAGAAACTAATAATTGGATTGATAATTTTAAAACTAATCTAATGCATTTGACATTTTGTGTTTGATAGAAGGATACATTAAAAGCACAAGGGATGACTCAATCCATAGATGAAGCAAGTAATGACATGGATGCTAGCTCATCACTTCATGTAAGTATATTTTATAGTTTCTTTAACCATAAATTATATGCTTCGACTCTATGTGTGTGTGTGTGTGTGTATATATATATATATGATTTAAGAAGCTTAATACATAGTTCATCACTTTTTTTATTTGGTCTAAATTCATAGGTCTTGGAGCTTGCATTGACTCCTCAAGGAAATATTAATTCTAATGAAGAGGTAAAAGAACTAAACTTGATATTTTCTTTTCCTATGTAAGCAGCTTTTTTACATGGGTATGTTTATATTATATATTTATGTGGTTCTAGTTTTAACTTTATGTTATTTTACATGTCATGGTCTTAAAGCCAACACTCAATCTTCAAGCATATAATCATTCTTATGAAGAGGTAAGAGTTAGAATCATTCTTATGAAGATGTATCATAAGGAGAATGTATAATGGATTTTTTTTTGAATCATGCATAGTAACTTATGCAATGTTGCATGTTTTGAACGTTTTGTTTAAAAGATTTTGTTACTAATGTGAACTTTATAGACAAACTTTGAGATTCAAGCTAGCTCTCCTTACATTGATGCGATAAAAAATGATCAACCTATAGAGAATGTAAGTGTATTATATAATTGATTTATTTCTAAGTAGGATTTCTTTTGGTTTTGTATTAAACGTATGCTCTTCTATATAGATGGATAACTTTATATTCGGGACAAAGAGGTTTGAAGGGTTGCAAGATTATATATCCGATGAGGTGTATTCTCTTAGTCCTTATAAAGATTTAATTTTAAGACTACTATTTTTTGAATTCTATGTGATTTTGATAACATCTTATAAACCAGGATTCTTATAATACAGTAATGGAAGAGAATAATTATTCCTTTACTGAGCTACTACATCATGACACATCAAAAAGAGTGAGAGCCATAAGAAATCAAGAAGCGAGAGTATATATGACAAGTGAAGACAAGGTTTGGTTGAGTTTTTCTTTGTATATGTGATAAGTTGTCAATATTTCTTCTAATATTTTGTTGTACTTGTAGGATCCAATGTTGAATTTGGCTAAGTATACGAATGAAAGAAAGAGAAAGGTAATGAAAAACTTACAAAAGTTTTCTACTATCTCTTTGTACTCCTATTTTTTTTCTCTTTCTCTTTTTAATTTTGTGATTATTAATGCTAGTTTTTGGCTTGTTCCAAAGATAAGTGAGAAGATGAAAACTCACTTGGGAGAAAGAAGTCACCAAAAGGATGAAAATATTATACCAACAACCATTTTAAAGGTATTGTTAGATAGATGTATAATGTTATGATTCTCCTATTTTTAACGTAATGGATTTGATTTTTTTCTTTTTAACATGATGGGTTTGATTTTGTTATTTCAAATAGGATTTAGAACACATTGGAAAATAAAATGTAGAGGCATCATGTGAACCTTACAAGTAAGTGATATTATATTAGAGAAATTTATCATTGATAAGTTTATTATTTTGATTCTTTTTATTTAGGTAAATTGAATATGCTTTGAAATTTTATGTTTTTTATTATCATGAATGTAGGTGACCCACATTTCAGAGGAGGATATGGAGACAATCTTATTAAAGTACATGAGAGTGCATACAATCCAAGGCATGTACTTTTCTCTCAAGAGTACATATGTCAATCTAAAGAAGGAGAATATCAGTTTCAAAAACTACTCAAAGGATACGAAAAGGCCTGGGAGTGACAATATGATTCGTGACATTGTGCATTGGCTTATTGCCAATAAGAACGTCAAATTCAATGCACAATCCACATCTATTAGTTTAGAAGATGTAGACATAATTCCATGACATTTAGATAATCTTGAAGTACTATTTATTTTGAACATGATGTACGTTGACTACTTTTGGCCCTCTTTTTATATATGCAAGACTTTTTTGATTAATCTTTGATAAATAAAGAGATTTATATTTTATAATGCTTTATAGAACTACTTAATCTATTATGTTGTAATAAGTAGTATATTAGCACGATTCATAGAACTATCTAGAGGATAAGCTGCTACTAAGCATTCTCTATATAGAGATACAATGGATTCACTATATAATTTCCTAGATACAAATAAGGATATCTAGGAAAAGTGCAAACTAGGGAAAATGTAACAGTTTCCTAGATAGGCTACCTAGAAAATACAATGCATGGATTTCTCTACATTGATAAATTTACATATATAGGAAAATTTTTCCTATGTAAGCAAATTTTTCTATATAGAGAAAATCTTCCTACATAGGAGATTTTTTCCTTTGTAGGAAAATTTGTTATATAGAAAATTTTTACTATATAGATAAATTTTCCTATATAGAAAAATCCATGCATTGTATTTCCTAGTTAGCTATCTAGGAAAGTGTTTCATTTTCTCTAGTTTGCACTTTTCCTAGATATGCTCATTTATATCTAGGAAATTATATAGTGAATGGTTTTTTTAACTATATAGAGAATGAACAAAAGTGCCTTGTGTCACGCCCCCCCGGACCAAAAGCGAAAAGCGTGCGCTACCAAAGCATTGCTTGGAATGTGGCCAACGCCCACATCCTCTCTCACGCGTATATGAAGGAGAAGGTCCACCTACCTGATCCTCTGCAATCTTAGGGTTGATGATGTTGCATGTCCTAATAACAGACCTTCCACCCACAAAGCAGAAGGGAGTTGTGATCTAAATGCTGAAGTGAAATAAGGAAGATTACATCTTTCTCACAAATCATAGCCAAGGACCTCAACGAATGGAGGGGCCTGATTAGGATGGGAACTCATGGCACCCAAGAACCCATATGCATGGGTACCCCTAGTACCCTATCTAGTGCAGAAACTTTCTCATAGTGCAGAAACTTTCTCATAGTGACCCTTGGGCTTCTATTCCGAAAGTCAACAAAATACTACGCTGTCAAAAGTAGAGCTAAGAGACACTGGTAAGGAACTATACCAAAAGAGTCTAAAAAGTGTTTTTTCCAACATGTGGCTGAAGGTAATACAAAGGGAGCTTTGCTAATTGTGGCAACGACCATCTTATGTTCAAGATTATGACAGACCCATGTTTCTGGGACATCTCATCTGTTGCAACATGAAGACCTAGACTAGTTTAGTATGTATTCAATTCCTCAAAGAAGACTCAGCTCAATCCTGTGAGACAGACTTGAAACACCGCTTCGCTGATTTGCAACTTGGGCCCCTGTAGCTCATACGAAGTTGAGATGCTTTCCCTACTCGTGCACTCACAAGGACTCTAGGGAGGCATTGCACACAACTAAAAGAGACCTGGAAGGTTTGGTAAAAGTTCTTAGCGTCCCACAAGAATAAACGAAGCAAATTCATCTACACATCTTGAAATTTGGTAATTCCTGATAGTGAAGGGGAGTGCTTGGATGAGTATATGCAAAAGGGGTTTAAGCTTCAAGTCTCTAGGGTTAAGGCAGACCATAAAAAAACTAGGATTTACCAATACTGTCTTTCTTCAGCAATGCAAAGGATAGAGTTTAAGCTTCAAGTTTCTAGGGTTAAGGGAGACAAACATGAAAAAATTTGGATTTACCAATGTTGGCCTTGATACAATCTTCTCGAACATTTTCAGAGACAAGCAAGCAAGCAGAGGTTCAAAAGAGAGGGAGAGAATGGGTACCTCGCTTTCAGCAATGATACGGCGGCATTCACGGAGTGCAGCTTGGGTGAGGAAGACCTCTTTACGGATCATGGTGTCATTCTTGTAGTTGGAATTGTTAGCGTAGCGGAGCTTGCCATCAGGTCGGAACTCGAATTCCAGGAACTCATGGCCGAACTTGCCCTTGTGACCCACGTAGTAGCGCACGGGATCCGCCATAGCCAAAAGCTTCTTCTTCCTGCTTCTTTACAATTGACCTCTTTGTACCTCCGACACCATAATGTATTAGTATCAATTAGATGTAATTAAAGTAGATGATGGTTTAGTGGACCTTAATCTATACGAGTAACGTAACCTAGACCGAATCTATACGAGTAACATGAACGGGTTGTAGACCCACTTCACCAAGTCTAAAGGTGGTATCTTACAATATGTTTAAATTTGAACTAGCGTGCTTGGCCAGCTGGGCTTTGGATGAATACTTCTCTCTTTTGCTATCTTGTTGAGGTTCACATTAATCACATTGTCAGACATGATGCAGAAGATTGATGTTCAATTGCATAGTAGATAACCTAAGATCAATCACGTAGAAGTAGACGTACGAAAAATCGAATTTGTTGTGTGTGTTTTTAAAAAAAAGAGCGAGTTCACGTACGGCAAATTCGAATTGGTATGTCTTGTTTTACGCAAGCATCCAAAAGTATCATGTTTCCGAGTGCGGCACTGTGGCTCGAGATGTTTATGCCTTGTGAAGAAACGATCCTTTGGTTTGCAGACAGTAGCGTGGTTATGCCACAAACACCGCAGATTTCAAGGCTAGACAAAATAGCAGCGCAATTACAAACCCATTGCTTGTATCTATCTGCGATGGTCAACCATGATGACGTAGCTGGCCTCAAGAACATCTTTCTTGATGTCATATCAAGTTGAATAGCTCGACCTCTAGCTGCTCTGAGCGTTGACGAATGGCCATGTTCGAAGGAGTTTCTGGTGGTCATTTCTACATCGTGACATGAATCGATGTCTTATGTTCGGGTTTAAAAACCTACAATGATTAATAATAAATACGATCCGAAACTTTGCTACAATTTCACTCACGTGGTTTTGTCTAAATGCAACAGGAAAAACAAAGTGAACTGAACTTCTATCTTTTGAAGGTGAAGGAATTGATAAAATAACTTGAATCAAGCAAATACACTTTGTTGTGCGTACCTTTAGGAGAAGACACTCGTTTAAAGGCTGCAAACATTTCGAAAACAGAAGTGTTGCAAACATGATTAGTATGTTGGTCGAACCAAGCAAATGTAATGTTCACGTGCAGAAACAAAATGTGCGAAGAAGTGTGCGTGCTCAAGATGAGGTGTTAAAAAAAAAACCATACGTAATGTATGGTGGAGAGCCGGCACATGTCTCTCCAAAAATTATATATCATAGGGGAATGTGCCATCCCCCGTAACCCGTTTCGGATAGTCACCTCCAATGTTGGAGGTGTAGCGCATTAATGCGGACCACAGCAACAGACGGTGCAGACAGGGCCTAAATTTGACGGGTTACTTAAAATTTCAAGTGACATACACTTTTTCAAACTGCTTTTCACATGACATGAATTTTCAAAATCATGTTATTCAAATGGCAAGCAATTTATCAAAATGAAAAGCTTTTTTAAAAACTAAAAAACTATATGTAATTAAACAATCAATCTACAAACAAGCTTTTTTTTAAAGTGAAAATTTAGGTATAATTGTTGATGAAACTTGTATTTACATAAAGCATCCAATCTACAAACAAAAGGCTTCAATGTAATACTTATGTTGTGAAAGTACTAATGTAATACTTATACTGGAGTGATGTTGTCAACCATCTTATATACCCATACATTGGCCAACATGCTGTCCAGACAAGATGCCTTGCATGTCCAACTTGCCAAAATTAGGCCTTTGACTATTGTTTAGTTGTGTTGCACTTCATGGAGTTAGTGAACAAATCACTCTAATGGCATCGCCCTCCTCTTTTTTCCTTGTAACCAAATATCAAAAACATCTTTCCAACAAACTTGTGATGCATCACTTGCATTAAGTGATAACAACATCAATGCATCAAGCGTCTCCAGACACATGCTACTTCTCAAGCTACTCTTTATGTCATTTTGTTGAGAGAAACCTCGCTCACATGATGCTGTACTCGCTGGAATTACTATGCTTGCTTGCCATAAATGCATCAGTCCTAGAAATGTGTCCCACCAAGTCTTTGTGTTGCTGCAGATTGCCCAAGCATCATGCATACCTCTACTCCTAGCAACCCTGTATAGCATGCCAACAAAATCCTCCCGTTCACCCAAACATTTTCTAATGTCAATTGTTGAATCATCAACATTAAGCTTGCCAATAAGCCTCTCTAACCATTCTTCAGTCCTTTTATCCCTTTCAATTACATCTGAAGGATAGGCAGAGGGATTAAATAGCTTGACCGAGTTGAAAACCCCAAGATCAAGAAACCTATTATTTAAAGCATTCAAAACATCTTGTACAAATGTCCTTCCAATGCAAATACATTCAGCGAGGGAACCACTTGCACTTCCAGCATCATGAGGCAGTACATTGAGATCAAGAGTTGCATCCTCCTCTTCTGAATCACTTACTGCTCTGTCTCGTTTCTTTTTTGGAGCTAATTTTGGAACTGGCACAAAGTGTAGCACATGCTTATGAGTAAACCCATTAGAATCAACATATAACATATTCCCATCTTTTGACATGTTCAAAAACTTTGTAAGCTGTTTTGAACCAACACCAAATTCACCCTCATAAGATATATACCTTTTAGTGAGCTTCTCAAATGTCAAATCCAAGTAGACTCCAATCATAGTAACATCCATGTTCTCCCTCTGAAATTCTACATTTAATTTATTCAATTCAACCAAAACATCAGCCAGCAAATGCATCATAAACTGGACTTGAAAGATTGTGGCATAATTGTACCATTTTTTCTCATGCATTCTCCATTGCTCCAAAATAGCAGGCATTAAGGGAACCAATCTTTCCATTACTTGGCCTCTAGATAGCCATCGAATTGCATGGATTTGTAAAACTTTCAAGTCTGCAATATGATACTCATGCATCAAGTTTCGAAGTTCGACATGTCAATTTGTTGATTTCCCTAGCCATGCATATACCTTGTTTGCAACTTTATCAACAAAAGCAAACACATGAGGATTCGATGCAAAACCATTCTTTGCTGCAAGTGCCTCACGGTGGGCAATACAATGCACGCCCATAATTTGTGAAGTCGATGCTTGAAACCGTGCCACTACACCTGTCTTATGACCTGTCATTGCTGAGGCACCATCCGTTACAAATGCAACTAGTTTCTTCAAATCCAGATTACTCTCTAAGAGCATGGCATGGACAACATTGTAGATTGCCTCCCCAGATCCATTATCAACTGGTAGCAATCTCACGAATTTACAATTGGGCTCTCCTTTGCCATTCCCAGGCAAGTACAAAATGTAGATAATCAAATGTTTCTCCATGGTTCTATCTGTACTTTCATCACAATGAGGATTGAAAAAAATGGACTTTCACAAATTTCAGCATACAAGTCTTGCCTAGTACAATCTCTTAAAGCCATCAAGAACTCTCTTCCAGATACCGGATTGGTATATGCACCATACTCATCAGATGATGGCATATTAGGAGTGTCAAGTTCCCTTTGTAACTTACATTGAGTGGGATATTTCTCCAATGCAATATCATTGCATGCACAAAAGTGTACCAGCTTCATACAAGTGATTATTCTAGACTGTTCAGAATGCACCATTGTGTCAATACCCCCACCTATTGGTCCTTTGCCACCAATAGCCTTTAGCTTTGCATGATAAATACTTGCAGCTCTCCTATGATCTGCAGATTTTGCATGCTCATTCAAGGCTGAAAGCTGAATGCTTTGGGATCCACCCATTGTGAAAGTATTCACTCTTCCATCTTCTTCACACCAAGTGCATTTTATGCGGTCCTCATTACATGTAGACTTGCATAAATATGCCCAAGGATGTAGTAGAGTCCATTGAGTCCTCCACTTCCTTTTGGGTTTATTGGAAGAAGACTCTTGGGAAACCTCATTACAAGTTTTCGAGCTCCCACCACTACTCTCATGTCCTACATTAGCAATGGTCTGTCTTGACAAAAAAGAATCTATTGAAGGTTGTGACTTTTTCTTTTTATTGCGTCCTCTATGAGGCACTAGATTGGGACGGTCAACCATCACTGAAAATTTAAGAATAAAATAAGAAAAAGAAGCCACATGTTAATAAAGAGAAGAGAGCATACGGTATACCTTAACGATTAAGCACGTTCATTTATACAAGGCCGTTATACTCCTTACCGATTAAGCATGTTCATTTATACAAGGCATATATACTACTATAGCAGGGGAACAACAAACTAACAACAAAAACAAGACACAAAAGGGAATAGCTGAAGATAGCTTAACAAAATGTTAAAACAATCCAAATAAGAATCCAACCTGGGAATAAATTGCTAGCAGCCTAGCAGGTCCTTCCTCCACCAAGATCGGAAGTAGCTAGCTATGATCACAACTCACTAATCAAGATTCAAGAATCATAAAAGTAAGTTAAGAGAGAAAGACAGATAGAGAGCAATTTCATTTAATTGTACACAATCATACAATACAAAACCACCTCTATATATTATAACATTTGTCATAAGTAAACAATCCACTGCTAGATCTGTATTAGATCAACAACATGGCTATAAGTAAACAATCCATTTGTCAGATCAACAACATGGCTATAAGAACAATCCATTTGTCTAATCTGCAAACTGAAGTAGTCGTTCAGTAAATCCATTTTTTTTCTAGGTTACATATGTTAGCACATTAATTCCAAGATAAGTCATCAATACATATTCGCCCATCTATCATTAGGAAGTGAATGGGGTCTTCTTGGGCCCTTTAATTTGCCCAAGCCTAATCAAGGTGATTAAGGAATAGCCAAATGGGGGGTTGCCATGTGGACTAAAATGTTGGGTTTTTAAGAGAGGTGTAAGAGTGGTCAAAGGGTACACTTTTTCCCCCAAAAAGGGAGGGGGGTAATTTTACAATTTTCGGACCTCCATAACTTCTACATACAAGCTCCGATTTGAGCGGACATTACAGATCCGTGATCTACGCATCAAGAGCTTTCCATAGATATGTTACATGATATGGTTTTATTCGCTAGATTTTAAATTCCATTTTCCCTCCAAAATTCAAATTCAAATAAAGTAGCCGTTTTGAAGCTTCTAATTAGAAAACGTTTCTTCTTAAGAGAAAAGGTTTGACTCCCTTAAACTGCCAAATAAAAGGGCCCAAGAAGCCTTCCATTGAGGTCCTAATGAAGCAGATTCAAAGCTTTTAGAAATCAAAGAATGAAGAATCATATCCATCATCAGTCATAGTCGCCCATCCATAACCAGATTCACAGCTTTCAGAAAATAGCAAATCATGCCCATCATTGAGTAATAGATTTGCTAGGATTCAAAGATTATAGAAACCTTCAATCGTATATTATAAAGAGTATAATCAAGCAATAGCTAGATACCTGAGAGTCGAGACAACTGCTGAGAGGCCGAGAGGATGAGCTCCCAATGGATGCTAGGACAAGTGACATGTACACGAGTGAATCAACAATGCAGACTAAGTGAGCACTGAGTATAACTCACCCAAATGAAGCCATTTTTATAGTCGGAGCCACACGTGCTAGCTAGTAGCGGCACTGATTCACTGCCATCTTCATTGAAAGAAATCTGCGAGGACTCTCCCTCACACTCAGGAGTTAGGAGTCACTAGTAAGTAGTAACTACTCACGAGCAGGGCTGTACACACACCTGGACAGAGAGGTGGCCGCCGTGGCCGGAAGAGGAAACGGGTTACGGGAGTGCCAGTGGGGGCCCCGGGCCACCTCTCCAGATGGGTGAAGTTTGAACTTTGAATATTACTGCAGCAGCAAACGCAGAGTTCTCAACTTCTCAGTTAACGTCCAGGGTCCTCAGTCCTGAATCTTGATCAATGATAAACAAATCAAAAATTACAGAAAACGCAAGTAGGGAAGAGAGAGAGAGGTGACAGCCTACAGGTCGACCGTCGATGTATACAAGAGCAGCCATGGAGGATACGAATCACGATGAGTCGATGACCATGGACACTGCCAACTAGGTGATCCACGCTGCGTTCTTTGAGAAAAGGCAGGTGCACCGTGCCACCGTGCCAGGGCTTCGTGCAGACTCCAGAGGGTAGAAGCGACGGGCCGGCCCGTCGCCCGTCGGGTCTCAGAGGCTCGCCGCTCAGCCTCCTTCAGGCTTGTCCAGCAGGAGTCGTGAGTTGGACCGCGGTCCGCACCAGCCTCCAGGCTCAGAGTCGGGCGACCGGGCCTTAGAGCCTAGAGGCTCAGCCAAGAGCCTCCGACTCCCGAGTCCCGACTCTCCGAGAGTCCGAGCCTCCTTCACCGCGGTCCGCACCAGGCTGGCTGGAGCCTGGCAGCTATGAGCCTACACGGGCCAGTGGTGGCCAGTGGGGCCACCACTCCACCAGGGCGGCTCGGCCTATGCTACAAGCCTGCATGCATAATGCATGCATAAGAGGCCGCGGCCCGCACCAGCTGGCAGCTGGCCAGTGGCACGGTGGCACCTATGGCACGCGGCACGCCCAGTCGCCCACCATAATCTATTAATCACTATTCACGGAATCAGAACGGATCATTCACAATTTCAATTTTCACCCACTGTCCTGACTCCACATCGGCCGCGACGGCGCCTGCATGCATAGGCTGAAGTTGGTGAAACTTAAAAGATCATTAATACTATTTAATTAAATAGTATTAGCAATTTAGCAAATTAGCATATTAGGAATTTAGGCTTTAGCTAATTAGTAATTATTAATAGGCTAATAGCTATTAGCCTATTAGCATTGAGCAAATTAGCAATTACCCAATATTTGTAAAATTTGCAAATCATGTTTGTGCATCCGAAATTTTATATATATATATATATATATATATCAAAAAAATGAAAAGCACTTTTTAAAATGACATGTCATTTGAAAGGCATTTGAAATTACTGTATTTCAGAGTGAAAGGTTAATTCTAAGGCATTGCATGTTTTTTTGACATAGTTTTTTTAAAAAAACCTTTTTTTGACAGGCAAAATCGCCCTTGACAGGTAAAACACCCGTCAAATTTAGGCCCTGGGTGCAGAAACATTTCACAATTGAAAACGTGGAGTATCCTTTGTGACGTCAACAACTCGCCTATTTCTTTGCTGGAATGTTGGAATCTGAAAAACAATCATGATTAGTCAATATTGATTTTCGCAGTGTCGAGGAGGTGTGGTATTTTGTACAGTCAATTAGAACATTGTCTTGTGTGTGATGTTGTTGAAACCAGAACGTTTCATAGCAGACATCCCAACTCTCTTGATCGAGGATGAGAGACAAATATCGATATGGCATAATGCTCTACCTGGTTTGCCTGTTTCAAGGATTGCGAAAGAATAGTTTCAAATTTTGCAATCCAGTACTTCCTTTCTCTTTGATCAATTCACTTTTTGGCTATCGACGGCAATACATGTTGTCGATTCACTGATGCAATTGCAGATTTCGATATTCTGTTGTAATTTCTATGATCAATATCGATAGTTGGGGATTTGGCGGGATTAGGATTTCGATGTTCTGTTGTAATTTCTATGGTGGATATCGATAGTTGCGGTGAAGAATTGCATGTTTCTGTGGTCTGGATTCCAATGATCCGCTGCAATTTCTATCTAGATCGATAATTGTGGTAAAGAACTATGTCACACATACAAAATTAACTGCCTAGAAACAACGACAATATGGAGAGTATAGCAAATCGAACATGGAGAAATGAGATGAAGGCATGTGAAAGCGATTGATAATTGTAAATCTTTGGCAGGTGCACCGATGTTCGAGATACAGAAGATTGGATTTCGAGCAATTGATGAATTATTGAAGAGCAAAATCTGCAAGAGGCCTTCTTCTTTGCAGGGCATGAGATGACATCAACGCTGTTGACTTTGGAAATTTCTACTGCTTGCAGGCAGTCCAAAATGGCAAGAGCGTGTTAGGGAGGAGGTGCACTACACATTTAGGGGGTCTCTTACAAAACTCTCATGGTCGGAGAAGCCACACATTCGTCCTCAAGTGGAGTAGGGCTTTGCGTCCCTATGCAGATTGAGAAGAGCAAGACTAGAATCATCCAAGTGCCGTATGACCCAATCAAATGGCCTCAAAAGGCCCAAAGTCACACACAACTCGATGTATTACACTTTGGTTGCTTTTACTTTTGGAATTTTACTTCAAGGTGAAGGATCGCAACATGCAAGATAGACTCAATTATGTTATATTACTATGCTAGTGATTTCACTAAATGGGCAAAGGCTAGAGCCTCTAAGAAAGTCAAACCTCCTAAATTCATGTATGAGCAAGTCATATTGTTATGTAGCTCGTAGCAACTAACGGGGAGCTCGATCGGCCTCTCAGACCATCCATCATAGAGTGGGTGGTGAGTCGGTGTTCAGGGGAGAGGGCACTTGGGTGCAGTCCCCAGCGGGTGATCGTACATGTGTGGGCACGTGGCCACTATATATGTTCGGCATGTCCAAATCTGGGAGCTAGAGGTAGTTCTAGAGTGACGTGAAGAAGAATGGTAAATCCTCTCGGTAGTTGCATACTATGCATTGGTAACCTCTTAGTTCCATAGCGTTCAAAGAGGTAATTACTGTGTCGGACATATAGATAGTACCACAGTTGCTGTGTTACCAAGGCAATGTGGTAGCCATCAGTGGGACCACATGATTTGGTCCCCTTGTATGGTAGGTTAGGTGGTCTCAGAGTCATTGTCATGATTGATCTCACTGAGCCACTCACAACTTTCTTAACTACGCATTAGTTAAGAAGTTGTGATTGCCAGAGACTAAGAGAGCAATTATAAACTTGTACGTTGTATCATTGGTGGCTGATGGTCATGATAAAATATTTGGGACACAGTGGTCTTGGGGGTACCTTTAGCTATGCAGGGCTATTGTCACGTAGGCTGTAACGCCTGTGACCATCGGCGGACCGGATGGCAGCGCTCGGCCGAAGTATCGAGGCCATCCGGGGTTCAGTGGGAGAGGACGCCGTGCGGAGACATGGGCGGCCGGGCTAGTGTGGACGACAGGCCACACACTTTATAGCCCGGGAATGAGGAGGTAATCCTTATTCTCTTCTATGACTGGGTGGTGAACTAGTCGCCGATCCCTCCGTTGCGTGTAGCACCGGAAGCTTCGAAAAACTTAAGGTAGCCATAGCAGCTGCACCTGTTTTGACTATAGTTGACCCTACTGAGCCGTTTGTCTTGGAGACAGACGCTAATGGTGAGGCCATTGGAGCCGTGCTTTTGCAAAGGGGATGCCCTGTTGCGTTTGAGAGCAAGAAATTAGATAGGGCTCAGCGTAACTACTCGGCTTACGAGCGATGGCCATCGTTCATGCACTTAAAAAGTGGAGACACTATTTATATGGTGCCACTTTTGAAGTACGTACGGATCACGAAAGCCTGACATGGCTTTCGAGTCAAAACGAGTTGAAAGGTCGAAAAGCTCGGTGGGCGGAGCTCCTACACGAGTTTGACCTTCAGATTCGCGACCAAAGGGGTAAATATAATGTTGTGGCGGCAGGATGCGCTTAGCCGCATGCCACAAATTAATGAGTTAAGCTTTACGGTTTTCAAGAATGAGTTCTTGGAATCAATCCGTGGCTTGTGTGAGCATGATCATGTCTTTACAGACGTCTGGCGTGCTGTACGCATACGCACTTTGTCACAGCCGCGCCCACCTTCCTCGTCGGCACGTAATGCTAGTTCGGAGAGACTGGCCGTAGGTGCGGCGGGTAGCGAGGCGAGAGTTAGTCCGAAGAGGCTAGCTGAGTCTTCGGGGTATAGTTTTGAGCTGGAGAGCTCAGACGTAGGCCCTTCATCACCTTTGTATTCCGACACGGTTTCAAAGGATGATGCTAAACTTCGTCGGGGGGAGAAGTATGCTAACTACTCCATTGACGACGGGTACTTACTCTACAAGGGTAGGGTGTGTGTACCAACTATTGGTGACTTTCGAGCATGCATTTTTAGAGAAAGTCATGATAGTCCAAGTGCTGGTCATCCCGGGATACAAAAGACATATGCACTAGTCAAACGACAATTTTATTGGCCTAGTTTGTTCAAGGACGTCCAGACTTATGTGCTGCAATGCAATAAGTGTCAGGTCAATAAGCATGAAAAGCTAAAGGTTGGGGGCTTGCTCCATCCTTTAAGCATTCCTCAAGGGAAATGGGAAAGCATTTCCACGGATTTCATCACCGGTTTACCCACGACAAGTCGAGGGAATGACTCGGTCTAGGTGGTGGTGGATAGGTTAACCAAGATGGCAAAATTTATTGCCACCAAGAAAACGGTAAAAATGCCAGAGTTGGCAAAACTCTTTATTGAACATCTCTACAAGCTATATGGCTTGCCTGCAGATATAGTGTCAGATAGAGATAGAAAGTTCAACAGCCACTTTTGGAGGGAAGTCTTCAAAAAGCTGGATACTACTCTGAGTATGAGTACGGCAGACCATCCGGAGTCTGATGGCCAAACGAAAAGGGTTAACCAAATACTCGAGGATATGTTGCGTTCTTATGTAAGTAAGAAGCAATCAAATTGGAAAGAATATTTGCCCATATTGGAGTTTGCTTATAATAGCTCCAAGCATTCAACAACTGGCTTTACACCATTCATGTTGATGTATGGTTTTCAGCCGAGGTCTCCGTTGGCTGTAGGCCCAGATAAGAAGAAGATTCAATCTGTCAAGGAGTTCCTTGAAGATAT